>NC_088223.1:27965547-28043047 GCF_036934945.1 Oncorhynchus masou masou | reverse complement strand
ACACACACACACACACGCACGCACGCACGCACACACACACGCACGCGCACACGCACACACGGTACGATATCTGTGCCAAGGCAGCCCAGGGAAGCAGGCTGGGTGTCCAGCTGTGTGCCATCCACACCCTGAGGCTGCCCACAGTTCCCCCATCCCTCCATACGTCCTTCCCTCCATCTCTCCATCTGCCCCTATGTCTGCCAGGGTGTGGGTGTCTGTCCATCAGAGAGAAAGAAGGAGAGATGGAAATAGGGAGAGGCAGAGATTCAGCAAGGATTAAGGACAGATAAAAGTATACACTCAAGCATGTATTGGATTGATGGATAGACTGTTGTAAGGACACAGTGTTGGTACCCAGGGTCTGCCAGTATATCTGTCTGTCAGTTTCACAAAGACTAAGAGGCAGAGATTCGGTAAAGATAGATGATGAAAGGACACACAAATACACACACACATCTACCCACGGACCCACGCCTACGCACACATACATCCACCCACGGACCCACGCCTACGCACACACACATCTACCCACGGACCCACGCCTACGCACACACACATCCACCCACGGACCCACGCCTACGCACACACACATCCACCCACGGACCCACGCCTACGCACACACACATCCACCCACGGACCCACGCCTAAGAACACACACATCCACCCACGGACCCACGCCTACGCACACACACATCCACCCACGGACCCACGCCTAAGCACACACACATCCACCCACGGACCCACGCCTACGCACACACACATACACATAAGGCGATGCCAAATCAACATTCATATAAAGTTTTATTCTATTCTATCCTATACTTATGAGAGTCCATTGCCTAAAAACTGGTCTTTTAATCATGTCCCGCTGTGCCTGTCTATGCTGATTGGGGGTGTTCACAGCAGCTTTTTGACTGCAGATCAAACCCAGGTCTGTAGTGACACCTCATGCACTGCTGTGCTGTGAGTTAGACCACAGCACAACTCGGGAAAGACCAAAATATGACCTTTTCATTCAAGACAGGATAAATATAGTGTTTACTTACTTTTTCCTCAACTTGTTTCTCTAACTTTATAGCAAGTCAATCTAGGTTGCATTGGAGAGCAAACAAAAAATGAGGCAAGGTTTAAGACACCATTGTAGCGAGCAACCTCTACCTAATAATTGTCATCAAAAACTAACATCATTACCATCACAATAAACGTAAACGGGAGGGAACAGTCATATAATATAATTGGCTTAACAGCCAATGTGTACAGTGTCTTGTGAAAGTATTCACCCCCCTTGGCATTTTTCTATTTTGTTGCCTTACAACCTGGAATTAAATTATATTTTTTTGGGGGGGGGGTTGTATCATTTGATTTACACAACATGCCTAACACTTTCAAGAGGCAAAATAGTTTTTATTGTGAAACAAACAACAAATAAGACAAAAACAGAACACTTGAGTGTGCTTAACTATTCACCCCCCCCCCCAAAGTCAATCATTTGTAGAGTCACCTTTTGCAGCAATTACAGCTGCAAGTCTCTTGGGGTATGTCTCTATAAGCTTGTCACATCTACCCACAGGAATTTTTGCCCATTCTTCAAACTGATCCAGCTCCTTCAAGTTGGATGGGTTCCGCTGGTGTACAGCAATCTTTAAGTCATACCATAGATTCTCAATTGGATTGAGGTCTGTGCTTTGACTAGGACATTCCAAAACATTTAAATGTTTCCTCTTAAACCACTCGAGTGTTGCTTTAGCAGTATGCTTAGGGTCATTGTCCTGCTGGAAGGTGAACCTTTGTCCCAGTCTCAAATCTCTGGAAGACTGAAACAGGTTTCCCTCAAGGATTTCCCTGTATTTAGCGCCATCCATCATTCCTTCAATTCTGACCAGTTTCACAGTTTCACAGTTTCACAGTCCCTGATGAAAAACATCCCCACAGCATGATGCTGCCACCACGCTTCACTGTGGAGATGGTATTCTCGGGGTGATGAGAAGTGTTAGGTTTGCGCCAGACAGCATTTTCCTTGATGGCCAAAAAAGCTCAATTTTAGTCTCATCAGACCAGAGTACCTTCTTCCATATGTTTGCGGAGTCTCCCACATGCCTTTGGGCGAACACCAAACGCGTTTGCTTATTATTTTCTTTAAGCAATGGCTTTTTTCTGGCCACTCTTCCGTAAAGCCCAGCTCTGTGGAGAGTACGGCTTAAAGTGGTCCTATGGACAGATACTCCAATCTCCGCTGTTGTAACGGTTTTCTTTAGGCGAAAGAAAGTCGGACCAAAATGCGGCGTGGCTATTTAGATTCATGTTTAATAAAAAACAACTAAACACAAACACTACAAAACAAGAAACGTAACACGAAAACCGAAACAGCCTATACTGGTGCAAAGTAACACATAGACAGAAACAAGGACAATCACCCACGACAAACTCAAAGAATATGGCTGCCTAAATATGGTTCCCAATCAGAGACAACAATAAACACCTGCCTCTGATTGAGAACCACTTAAGACAGCCATAGACTAAGCTAGAAAACCCCACTAAGCTACAATCCCAATACCTGTGAAAAAACCCCAAGACAAAACACACCACAATACCAAAACCAATGTCACACCCTGGCCTGACCAAATAGATAAAGAAAACACAAAATACTAAGACCAGGGCGTGACAGCTGTGGAGCTTTGCAGCTCCTTCAGGGTTATCTTTGGTCTCTTTGTTGCCTCTCTGATTAATGTCCTCCTTGCCTGGTCCAGGAGTTTTAGTGGGCGGCCCTCTCTTGGCAGCTCCGTGGGATGTTCAAAGTTTCAGATATTGTTTTATAACCCAACTCCGATCTGTGCTTCCACCACAACTTTGTCCCTGACCTGTTTGGTGAGCTCCTTGGTCTTCATGGTGCCCCTTGCTTAGTAGTGTTGCAGACTCTGGGGCCTTCCAGAACAGTTGTATATACAGTATACTGAGATCAGGTGACAGATCATGTCATGTGACACTTAGATTGCACACAAGTGGACTTTATTTAACTAATTATGTGACTTCTGAATGTAATTGGTTGCACCAGATCTTATTGAGGGGCTTCATAGCAAAGGGGGTGAATACATATGCACGCACCACTTTATTTATTTTTTCATTTTTTCATTTCACTTCACCAATTTGGACTATTTTGTGTATGTCCATTACATGAAATCCAAATAAAAATCCATTTAAATTACTCGTTGTAATGCAACAATATAGGAAGAAAACGCCAAGGGGGATGAATACTTTTGCAAGGCACTGCATTATTGACATGACTATTAAAATAGTACTCACTTATAGGAATGGGTAATTGTTTACAAGTTGCTAGCTATCACATAAGGCCATCACCGAAAACCACATATTTTCATAATTTTCTGTGGTTTGGTATCTTTGTGTTCCGACTCTGGCTGGACTGAAGACGAAGCAAAGTTTGAAAAATATACAATTATACGGCGTCCGTCTCGCAACGGAGCCTTCAACTGCAAGGGGACGTTGAGTTTCCATCCGTTGTGGACGTCCCCATTGAAATGCATGACATCTGGCGCAACGTAACGGAGTGCTTATGGGTAATGTGAGCCAGGCTTTAGACTGGCATGACACTCATCTCCCTCCCTCTCTCCCTCTGTCTCTCCCTCCCTCTCTCTCTCCCTCTGTCTCTGTCTCCGTATCACAGAGCAGAGCTCTGCACACACACAGACACTGACACGCGCAAACACACACCATCGCATAATTTTCCGTTGAATAAAATAAAACAAACTGCCTAAATGAGGGAGATGAATTAATGACCCCCCCCACCCCACCCCACCTCTCTGAATGGCAGTGTGGGAGAAAAAGCGAGAGGAGAGCAGAACAAGTAGGGAGGGAAACACATGACAGATGAGGAAGAAAACTTTAAAGTGAAAGTAGCTTTATCCTTTGTTTAAACATAGATGCTTCATTAGGACAGGTCTTTGAGATCTGTCAATGCAACAAGAAACCACACATTTAAATGATGGTTGGCACAGAACTTTGAGAGTGATAAAGGTTGAGCTCATAGAAGTAGTTCCTGTCTCTCTCTCTCTCTCTCTCTCTCTCTCTCTCTCTCTCTCTCTCTCTCTCTCTCTCTCTCTCTCTCTATAACCAGTGTTCTGACACATAGCAGAGTAGTAGGTGGTCCATGTGTCAGTGTTGGCAGCGGGTGTTGAGTTGTCCCTATGAGACACAGGTGGCTTGGCAAGGTGCTGGAAACAATGCAGGCTCCCTGGTGTTTCATAGCTGGTACTTTTTCAACCTGTTCTTTAACTGGGCAGCTCACAGCCAAATCCCTTAGCAGCTCACAGAAGGAGAGAGAGAGAGAGAGAGAGAGAGAGAGAGAGAGAGAGAGAGAGAGATTCAGCAAGGATTAAGGACAGATAAAAGTATACACACAAGCATGTATTGGATTGGTGGATAGACTGTTGTAAGGACACAGTGTTGGTACCCAGGGTCTGCCAGTATATCTGTCTGTCAGTTTCACAAAGACTAAGAGGCAGAGATTCGATAAAGATAGATGATGAAAGGACACACAAATACACACACAGACACAAACACACATTATACACCCACATACAGACAACGTGAGAATGAGTGTCCATTGCCTGAATACCAGTCTTGTTATCAAGTCTCCTGTCCCATTACTCTGATGTATGCCATGGAGCTGTAATGTAGCTGTGAGTCCTGCTGGGTCTGTGCTGATTGGGGGTCTTCAAAACAGCGCTCTGGACTAAGCAGGATGCTCCCAGCCTGGCATACCAAAGAGAGGGCCTTAGACTGGGCTAAATGCTCCTCTCCCTCCACCCCTCTCCCTCTGTCTCTGCATCACAGAGCAGTGCTCTGATCCCACACACGCACATACACACACCGACACACATTTACATCGTTTTACGCTAAATTAAGAAGCACAAAGTGCCTAAATGAGGGAGATGGATTAATGGCCGGAGCTCCTCTCTTTCTCTCCACCCCACCCCCCCACCCCCTCCCCCATCTGAATGGCAGTGTTGGAGAAAGAGTGAGCGAGGAGAGCAGAAAAAGTAGGGAAAGAAACGCATGAAAGATGAGGAAGAAAACTATAAAGTAAGTAGCTTGCACTTTTAAAGGCTTTTCAGTTTGAACAGAAGCTTTATTGGGAACAGCACTTTGAGATGTGTCAATGCAACAAGAAACCACACATTTAAGAGATAGAAGGTTGGTTGGCACAGATAAACATTGAGAGTGATAAAGGTTGAGCTCATAGAAGTATTTCCTCTCTCAATTCAATTTCACTTGAATTACATTTCCATTTAAGGGGCTTTATTGGCATAGGAAACCTATGTTAACATTTCCTAAGCAAGTGAAAAAGATAAGAAACAAAAGTGAAATAAACAATAACATATGTACAGTAAACATTACACTCACAAAAGTTCCAAAAGAATAAAGACATTTCAAATGTCATAATATGTGCAAATAGTTAAGGTACAAAAGGGAAAATACAAAAACATAAATATGGGTTGTATTTACAATGGTGCTTGTTCTTCACTGGTTGTCCTTTTCTTGTGGTAACAAGCCACAAATATTGCTGCTGTGATGGCACACTGTGGTATTTCAACCAATTTGGGAGTTTATCAAAATTGGGTTTGTTTTCAAATTCTTTGTGGATTTGTGTAATCTGAGGGAAATATGTGTCTCTAATATGGTCATACATTTGGCAGGAAGTTAGGAAGTGCAGCTCAGTTTCCACCTCATTTTGTGGGCAGTGAGCACAAAGCCTGTCTTCTGTTGAGAGCCAGGTCTGCATACGGTGCCCTCTCTCAATAGCAAGGCTATGCTCACTGAGTTTGTACATAGTCAAAGCTTTCCTTAAGTTTGGGCCAGTCACAGTGGTCAGGTATTCTGAACGGTGTAATCCCTGTTTAGGACCAAATAGCATTCTAGTTTGCTCTGATTTTTTGTTAATTCTTTCCAATGTGTCAAGTAATTATCTTTTTGTTTTCTCACAATTTGGTTGGGTCTAATTGTGTTGCTGTCCTGGGGCTCTGTGGGGTCTGTTTGTGAACAGAGCCCCAGGACATTCTTGCTTAGAGGTCTCTTCTCAAGGTTAATTTCTTTGAAGGTGAAAGCTTTGTCATGGAAGGTTTGGGAATCGTTTCCTTTTAGGTGGTTGTAGAATTGAACGTCTCTTTTCTGGATTTTGATAATTAGCTGGTATAGGCCTAATTCTGCTCTGAGCGAACCCCAGACCTCACAACCATAAAGGGCAATGGGTTCTGTAACTGATTCAAGAATTATTAGCCAGATCCTAATTGGTATGTCAAATTTGATGTTCCTTTTGATGGCATAAAAGGCCCTTCTTGCCTTGTCTCTCAGCTCATTCACAGCATTGTGGAAGTTACCTGTGGCGCTGATGTTTAGGCCGTGGTATGTACAAAATTGTTCCTCACATTTTCAAACAGTCCTAACAGGGCTATACATTTGGGTGAGTTATTTGTCTCGCCTGAGTAGCCTCGTTTCACTGCCAAAAATACAATTGAACCATGTGGTGTGCAGCAAAATAACAACACAATGTCAAATACAGGTAGCCTCGTCAAATAATTAACATCCAATCACATTAACCGTTACTCTCTCGCGGGAATTCCACTAACGGTCCGTATGTAGCCAAACATAGCTGCTGCTCATTCTGTTTGCTCGAAAATTGATAAATGGTTTAAAAAAAGCTCTATTTGGTAGTTCTGCTACTACCAGCAGTACTACATCTGCACCTGTCGATGACACAAGTTGTCCTGCTTCCACGAGCACATCCAATGGATACACACACACGATAGTATACGCACTATACACACATACACATGGATTTAGTACTGTATATATGTGGTAGTGATGCAGTCGGGGCCTGAGGGCAAACAGTCTGTGAATGTATTGTAATGTTTTTAAAATTGTATAAACTGCCTTCATTTTACTGGACCCCAGGAAGAGTAGCTGCTGCCTAATTCTACATTTGTTGTTAGCCCAGCGAGCATGGGCACTGACAGTTGTGAATCTGATGCAGCCGAAGAACTACTGCCCCCTTACCCGGGAAAGCAGTGAACAACAGTCAGGGACATTGGACCATCAAAGAGGCTCAAAAATGATGAGAACGACATTGATTTGTGATTCACTTATATTGGGAGTAGTGCATTTCCTCAGCCACAGTGTGTTATATGTGCAAAAGTACTATCTCACAACTCGATGAAACCTTCATTCTTGTGCAGACATTTAGAAACAAAACATGCCAATTCGAAAAATAAGCCACGAGAGTTTTTGAGCAAGAATTAAGACGACTTTCGAGTAGTACGACATGTATAAAAGCAACAGGTACCATTAATAAGAAGGGGCTAGAAGCGTCTTATATGGTGAGCTGCCGAGTGGCTAGGACAGGCAAGCCCCATACCATTGTGGAGGACTTAATTCTTCCGGCTGCCACTGATATGGCTGGGACAATGCTGGAGGAAAAGGCAAAAAAGACTATACAGACAATGTCTTCATCAAACAAGACTGCTTCACGACACATCAGTGACATGGCAGGATATGTTTCGAAACAATTACTGCTTCGTATACAAGCCAGTGAATTCTATGTGTTATAGCTGGATGAGTCAACAGACGTGGCGGGCCTGGCACAGCTCCTGGTATACGTATGTCCGTTACGTTTCTGGGGGGTCAATTAAGGAAGACTTCCTCTTCTGCAAACCACTGGAAAACAGGGCAACAGGAGAGGATATTTTCAAAGTACTGGAAAGCTTTGTGACATCAAATGTGGTCGGTGGTCACGATGTGTTGGTATCTGTACTGATGGCACAAAAGCCATGACAAGGAGATATAGTGGAGTGGTAATGCATGTGCAAGCAGTTGCTCCCGACGACACTCTGGTTCACTGCAGCACCGAGAGGCACTTGCTGCCATGGGAATGCCTGACAGCTTGAAAGATGTTTCGGACACTACATTGAAAATGGTTAACTTTGTTAAAGCAAGGCCCCTGAATATGTGTATTTTCTGCACTATGCAATGACGTGGGCAACGACCATGTAATGCTTTTACAACATACACAAGTTCGCTGGTTATCAAGGGGCAAAGAATTGAAACGTTTTTTTACAATTGTGAGACGAGCTTAAAGTTTTCTTCAGTGAACATCATTTTCACTTGTCTGACCGCTTGCATGAAGACGAGTTTCTCACACGACTGGCCTATCTGGGTGATGTTTTTTCTCGCCTGAATGATCTGAATCTAGGATTACAGGGACTCTCCTCCACAACTATATTCAATGTGCGGGACAAAATTTAAGCTATGATTAGAAGTTGGAGCTCTTCTCTGTCTGCATTAACAAGGACAACACACAGGTCTTTCCATCATTGTATGATTCTTTGTCTGCAAATGAACTCCAGCTTACGGACAATGTTAAATGTGATATAGCGAAGCACCTGAGTGAGTAGGGTGCGCTGTTAAGACACTGATGCCCTTTGCAACCACGTACCTATGTGAGAGTGGATTCTCGGTCCTCACTAGCAAGAAAACTAAATGCAGAAACAGACTATGTGTGGAAAATGATTTTATACTGAGACTCTCTCCAATACAACCCAACATTGCAGAGTTCTGTGCATCTTTTCAAGCACACCCTTCTCATTAACCTGTTGTGAGTTATTCACAATTTTCAATGAACAAATAAGGTTTTATATGTAAGATGGCATAATAAAGAGCAAAATTATTGATTATTATTATTTGTGCCCTGGTCCTATAAGAGCTCTTTGTCACTTCCCACGAGCCGGGTTTTGACAAAAACTCACACTCATTCTTATGTTTAATAAATATATCGTATGGTGTGTGTGTGGCTTACAATGATGGCAAAAAACATCATTTGAGAGGGCGCTGACCCTAGTGCTAGAGGGGGTATCGAGCTGGAGGTTGAATGTTTGAAGGGGTACGGGACTATAAAATGTTTGGGAACCACTGATCTAGGGTGTCTAGATGGAATTTGTATTTGTGGTCCTGGCAACTGGACCTTTTTTGGAACACCATTATTTATGTCTTACTGATATTTACTGTCAGGGCTGAGGTCTGACAGAATCGGTGCAGAAGATCTAGGTGAGGCTGTACGGCCTCCTTGGTTGTGGACTGAAGCACCAGATCATTAGCAAACAGTAGATATTTGACTTCAGATTCTAGTAGGGTGAGGCCGGGTGCTGCAGACAGTTCTAGTGCCCTCGCCAATTTGTTGATATATATGTTGAAGAGGGTGGGGCTTAAACTGTATCCATGTTTACCCCATGGCCCTGTGAAAAGAAATGTATGTGTGTTTTGCCAATCCCCCAACACTGCTTTCCATAAATTTGTATAGCAGGCCCTCGTACCAAATTGAGTCAAAATATTTTTGGGAATCAACGAAGTATGAGGAGACTTCGCCTTTGTTTTGGTTTGTTTGTTTGTTAAATAGGCTGTGCAGGATGAATATGTGGTCTGTCGTATGGTAATTTGGTAAAAAGCCAATTTGACATTTGCTCAGTACATTGTTTTCACTGAGAAAGTGTACAAGTCTGCTGTTAATGATAATACAGAGGATTTTCCCAATGTAGCTGTTGATGCATATCCCACGGTAGTTATTGGTGTCAAATGTGTCTCTTTTGTGGATTCGGGTGATCAGTCCTTGGTTCCAAATATTGGGGCTAGATGCCAGATGTAAGGATGATGTTAAAGAGTTTAAGTATAGCCAATTGGAATTTTTGGACTGTATTTTTTATAATTTCATTGAGGATTCCATCAACACCACAGGCCTTTTTGAGTTGGAGGGATTGTATTTTGTCCTGTAGAATCCAGTGGGTTCTGTTAGTCTTTAATAGTTGATTCTACGATTTGTATTTGATCATGTATATGTTTTTGCTGTTTGTTCTTTGTTATAGGGCCAAAAAGTTTGAAGAAGTGGTTTACCCATACATCTCTGTTTTGGATAGAAAACTCTTCGTGTTGTTGTATGTTTAGTGTTTTCCAATTTTCCCAGAAGTGGTTAGAGTCTATGGATTCTTCAATTACATTGAGCTGATTTCTGACGTGCTGTTCCTTCTTTTTCCGTAGTGTATTTCTGTATTGTTTTAGTGACTCACCATAGTGAAAGCTCAAGTTTTCTGGGTCTCTATGTTTTTGTTTGGATAGGTTTGTCAATTTCTTTCTTAGGTTTTTGTATCCTTCATCAAACCATTTGTCATTGTTGTTTGATAGGGAAGCTGAGAGGTCTTCTGCCAAGTTTACATCTTCACATTCACAGTGGAACATTTTGTCCAGGAAGTTGTCTAAAAGGGATTGAATTTGTTGTTGCCTAATTGTTTTTGGTAGGTTTACATACTACTTTCCTTCCATCTATAGAACTTCTTAATATTACTCAGTTCCTTTGGCTTTGATTCCCTCACAATTGAATATTGCTCTGTTCAAGTAGACTGTGATTTTGCTGTATTAGGGGTGTCTCTGGGTTTTGACTGTGAACGCTCTGAGAGACTCTGGGTTTAGGTCAGTGATAAAGTGACTATAAAGTGACTACTTTATCACTACTACTGTACTACTGCCAAGAGATGAGCTATAGGTGTTCTTACCATAGGAGTCCCCTAAAAGCTTACCATTGACTATGTACATACCCAGCGGGCAACAGAGCTGCAGGAGGAGTGACCCGCTTTTGTTGGTTATGTTGTCCTAGTTGTGCCGAGGGGAGCATGTGGGGGAGGGAATGCTGTCACCTCCAGGTAGGTGTTTGTCCCCCTATTTGCTGAGGGTGTTAGGTTCTTGTCCAGTTCTGGCATTTAGGTTGCCACACACTTGTACATGTCCCTGGTTCTGGAGATTGTTGATATGTTGTTTTCCCCCTTCATTAAAGTATGGGGATTCTCCCCTCCCCCTCTTTTACACTGCTGCTACTCTCTGTTTATTATCTTTAACAAAATAAAAAACAAATTTAACCTTTATTTAACTCGGTAAGTCTCCCCAATGTCATGGTATCCAATTGGTAGTAGTTACAGTCCTGTCTCATCACTGCAACTCCCGTACAGACTTGGGAGAGGTGAAGGTTGAGAGCCATGCGTCCTCCGAAACACAACCCAACCAAGCCACACTGCCCATCCAACCCAGAAGCACCAATGTGTCAGAGGAAACACTGTACACCTGGTGACCGTGGCAACAAGCACTGCACCCGGCCCACCACAGGAGTCACTAATGCACGATGAGACAAGGATATCCCTGCCGGGCAAACCCTCCCTGACCTGGACGATGCTGGGCCAATTGTGCGCCGCCCCATGGGCCTCCCGACAGAGGCGCCACCGAGGAGGCCGCCTCCTGGTTGGCGCCACCCAGCACTGTGCCACCCAGGAGGCCATGAACAAATTCTTATTTACAAATATGGCCTATACCGGCCAAACCCAGACAACTATGGACCAATAGTGCACCGCCCTATGGGAATCCCAATCACAGATGGTTGTGATACAGCCTGGATTTGAACCAGGGTGTCTGTAGTGATGCCACTAGCACTGAGATGCAGTGTCTTAGACCGCTGCACCACTCAGGAGCCTCATCTATACATAATCACTTTAATAACTCTACCCTACCTATATGTACATATTACCTCAATTACCTCAACTAACTGGTGCCCCTGCACATTGACTCTGTACCAGTACCCCCTGAATATGGCCTCGCTATTGTTATTTTACTGCTGCTCTTTAATTACTTGTTACTTTTATTTCTTATTTGTTTAGGTATTTTTCTTAAAACTGCATTGTTGGTTAAGGGCTTGTAAGTAAGCATTTCACTGTAAGGTGTTTTTTTCGGGTCCTGTGACAAATACATTTTGATTTGATTTGCCATTGTCTTGGGCTAGTGTAAGACTGAGGGTCGGGCATGTTTGCCTGCTCACGGCCTGGGCGTATGTGGGACTTTCATGTTGAGGCCCTCTTTGCGGGAGTGGGGGACATGGGGTTGGCAGGAGGGGCAGAGGGGTGTCTCTCTCTCTCTCAATTCAATTCAATTCAATTCAAGGGGCTTTATTGGCATGGGAAACATGTGTCAACATTGCCAAAGCAGGTAAGGTATATAATATATAAAGTGAAATAAACAATAAAAATTAACAGTAGACATCACACATACAGAAGTTTCAAAACAATAAAGACATTACAAATGTCATATTATATATATATACAGTGTTTTTACAATGTGCAAATGGTAAAGGACACAAGATAAAATAAATAAGCATAGATATGTGTAGTATTTACAATGGTGCGTGTTCTTCACTGGTTGCCCTTTCTCGTGGCAACAGGTCACAAATCTTGCTGCTGTGATGGCACACTGTGGAATTTCACCCAGTAGATATGGGAGTTTTTCAAAATTGGATTTGTTTTCGAATTCTTTGTGGATCTGTGTAATCTGAGGGAAATATGTCTCTCTAATATGGTCATACATTGGGCAGGAGGTTAGGAAGTGCAGCTCAGTTTCCACCTCATTTTGTGGGCAGTGAGCACATAGCCTGTCTTCTCTTGAGAGCCATGTCTGCCTACGGCGGCCTTTCTCAATAGCAAGGCTATGCTCGCTGAGTCTGTACATAGTCAAAGCTTTCCTTAATTTTGGGTCAGTCACAGTGGTCAGGTATTCTGCCGCTGTGTACTCTCTGTGTAGGGCCAAATAGCATTCTAGTTTGCTCTGTTTTTTTGTTAATTCTTTCCAATGTGTCAAGTAATTATCTTTTTGTTTTCTCATGATTTGGTTGGGTCTAATTGTGCTGCTGTCATGGGGCTCTGTAGGGTGTGTTTGTGAACAGAGCCCCAGGACCAGCTTGCTTAGGGGACTCTTCTCCAGGTTCATCTCTCTGTAGGTGATGGCTTTGTTGTGGAAGGTTTGGGAATCGCTTCCTTTTAGGTGGTTATAGAATTTAACTACTCTTTTCTGGATTTTGATAATTAGTGGGTATCGGCCTAATTCTGCTCTGCATGCATTATTTGGTGTTCTACGTTGTACACTGAGGATATTTTTGCAGAATTCTGCGTGCAGAGTCTCAATTTGGTGTTTGTCCCATTTTGTGAAGTCTTGGTTGGTGAGCGGACCCCAGACCTCACAACCATAAAGGGCAATGGGCTCTATGACTGATTCAAGTATTTTTAGCCAAATCCTAATTGGTATGTTGAAATTTATGTTCCTTTTGATGGCATAGAATGCCCTTCTTGCCTTGTCTCTCAGATCGTTCACAGCTTTGTGGAAGTTACCTGTGGCGCTGATGTTTAGGCCAAGGTATGTATAGTTTTTTGTGTGCTCTAGGGCAACAGTGTCTAGATGGAATTTGTATTTGTGGTCCTGGTGACTGGACCTTTTTGGAACACCATTATTTTGGTCTTACTGAGATTTACTGTCAGGGCCCAGGTCTGACAGAATCTGTGCATAAGATCTAGGTGCTGCTGTAGGCCCTCCTTGGTTGGTGACAGAAGCACCAGATCATCAGCAAACAGCAGACATTTGACTTCAGATTCTAGTAGGGTGAGGCCGGGTGCTGCAGATTTTTCTAGTGCCCGCGCCAGTTCGTTGATATATATGTTGAAGAGGGTGGGGCTTAAGCTGCATCCCTGTCTAACCCCACGACCCTGTGTGAAGAAATGTGTGTGTTTTTTGCCAATTTTAACCGCACACTTGTTGTTTGTGTACATGGATTTTATGATGTCGTATGTTTTACCCCCAACACCACTTTCCATCAGTTTGTATAGCAGACCCTCATGCCAAATTGAGTCGAAGGCTTTTTTGAAATCAACAAAGCATGAGAAGACTTTGCCTTTGTTTTGGTTTGTTTGGTTGTCAATTAGGGTGTGCAGGGTGAATACATGGTCTGTTGTACGGTAATTTGGTAAAAAGCCAATTTGACATTTGCTCAGTACATTGTTATCATTGAGGAAGTGTACGAGTCTGCTGTTAATGATAATGCAGAGGATTTTCCCAAGGTTACTGTTGACGCATATTCCACGGTAGTTATTGGGGTCAAATTTGTCTCCATTTTTGTGGATTGGGGTGATCAGTCCTTGGTTCCAAATATTGGGGAAGATGCCAGAGCTAAGGATGATGTTAAAGAGTTTTAGTATAGCCAATTGGAATTTGTTGTCTGTATATTTGATCATTTCATTGAGGATACCATCAACACCACAGGCCTTTTTGGGTTTGAGGGTTTTTATTTTGTCCTGTAACTCATTCAATGTTATTGGAGAATCCAGTGGGTTCTGGTAGTCTTTAATAGTTGATTCTAAGATCTGTATTTGATCATGTATATGTTTTTGCTCTTTATTCTTTGTTATAGAGCCAAAAAGATTGGAGAAGTGGTTTACCCATACATCTCTCTCTCTCTCTCTCTCTCTCTGTCTCTCTCTCTCTCTCTCTCTGTCTCTCTCTCTCTTCTGACACATAGCAGAGTAATAGGTGGTCCATGTGTCAGTGTTGGCAGCGGGTGTTGAGTTGTCACTATGAGACACAGGTGGCTTTGCAAGGTGCTGGAAACAATGCAGGCTCCCTGGTGTTTCATAGCTGGTACTGTTTCGACCTGTTCTTTAACATGACAGCTCACAGCCAAATCCCTTAGAAGCCACAGGCCTAGATACAGCCATAGCCCCCCTACCTCCACATTAGAGAGGTGTTGTTCCCTTATACCCCAAGGCCAGGATGACCCTGTCTCATCGGACCCACTGGATCTGCCTTAGGCAGACCTACAGTACAGGGTCAGGACCACCTCTCCAGGACCACCCATCCATGACCTCCCCTCCAGGACAATCACTCCTGGACTACCCATCCATGACCACCTCTCCGGGACCACCACTCCTGGACCACCCCTCCAGAACCACCACTCCAGGACCACCCCTCCAGAACCACCCCTCCAGGACCACCCCTCCAGAACCACCACTCCTGGACTACCCCTCCAGAACCACCACTCCTGGACCACCCCTCCAGAACCACCACTCCAGGACCACCCATCCAGGACCACCCCTCCAGAACCACCACTCCAGGACCACCCCTCCAGAACCACCACTCCTGGACTACCCCTCCAGAACCACCACTCCTGGACCACCCCTCCAGAACCACCACTCCAGGACCACCCATCCAGGACCACCCCTCCAGAACCACCACTCCTGGACCACCCCTCCAGAACCACCACTCTAGGACCACCCATCCAGGACCACCCCTCCAGAACCACCACTCCAGGACCACCCCTCCAGAACCACCACTCCAGGACCACCCCTCCAGAACCACCACTCCAGGACCACCCCTCCAGAACCACCACTCCAGGACCACCCATCCAGGACCACCCCTCCAGAACCACCACTCCAGGACCACCACTCCAGAACCACCACTCCAGGACCACCCCTCCAGAACCACCACTCCAGGACCACCCCTCCAGAACCACCACTCCAGGACCACCCCTCCAGAACCACACCTCCAGAACCACCACTCCAGGACCACCACTCCAGAACCACCACTCCAGGACCACCCCTCCAGAACCACCACTCCAGGACCACCCCTCCAGAACCACCACTCCAGAACCACCACTCCAGAACCACCCCTCCAGAACCACCCCTCCAGAACCACCACTCCAGGACCACCCCTCCAGAACCACCACTCCAGGACCACCCATCCAGGACTACCCCTCCAGAACCAACACTCCAGGACCACCCCTCCAGAACCACCCCTCCAGAACCACCACTCCTGGACTACCCCTCCAGAACCACCACTCCAGGACCTCCACTCCAGGACCACCCCTCCAGAACCACCACTCCAGGACCACCCATCCATGACCACCCCTCCAGAACCACCACTCCTGGACCACCCCTCCAGAACCACCCATCCAGGACCACCCCTCCAGGACCACCACTCCAGGACCACCACTCCAGAACCACCACTCCAGGACCACCACTCCAGAACCACCACTCCAGGACCTCCACTCCAGGACCACCACTCCAGAACCACCACTCCAGGACCACCACTCCAGAACCACCACTCCAGGACCTCCACTCCAGGACCACCCCTCCAGGACCACCCCTCCAGGACCACCACTCCAGAACCACCACTCCAGGACCTCCACTCCAGGACCACCCCTCCAGAACCACCACTCCAGGACCACCCATCCAGGACCACCCATCCAGGACCACCCCTCCAGAACCACCACTCCAGGACCACCCCTCCAGAACCACCACTCCAGGACCACCCATCCAGGACCACCCATCCAGGACCACCCATCCAGGACCACCCCTCCAGGACCACCACTCCAGGACCACCCCTCCAGAACCACCACTCCAGAACCACCCCTCCAGAACCACCAATCCAGGACCACCCCTCCAGAACCACCCCTCCAGAACCACCACTCCAGGACCACCCCTCCAGAACCACCCCTCCAGAACCACCACTCCTGGACTACCCCTCCAGAACCACCACTCCAGGACCACCCCTCCAGAACCACCACTCCTGGACTACCCCTCCAGAACCACCACTCCAGGACCACCCCTCCAGAACCACCACTCCAGGACCACCCCTCCAGAACCACCCCTCCAGGACCACCCTCCAGAACCACCACTCCTGGACTACCCCTCCAGAACCACCACTCCAGGACCACCCCTCCAGAACCACCACTCCAGGACCACCCATCCAGGACCACCCCTCCAGAACCACCACTCCAGGACCACCACTCCAGGACCACCCATCAAGGACCACCCCTCCAGAACCACCACTCCAGGACCACCCCTCCAGAACCACCACTCCAGGACCACCCATCCAGAACCACCACTCCAGGACCACCCATCCAGGACCACCCCTCCAGAACCACCACTCCAGGACCACCACTCCAGAACCACCACTCCAGGACCACCCCTCCAGAACCACCACTCCAGGACCACCCCTCCAGAACCACCACTCCAGGACAACCCCTCCAGAACCACCACTCCAGAACCACCACTCCAGGACCACCCCTCCAGAACCACCACTCCAGGACCACCACTCCAGAACCACCACTCCAGAACCACCCCTCCAGAACCACCCCTCCAGAACCACCACTCCAGGACCACCCCTCCAGAACCACCACTCCAGGACCACCCATCCAGGACTACCCATCCAGAACCACCACTCCAGGACCAACCCTCCAGAACCACCCCTCCAGAACCACCACTCCTGGACTACCCCTCCAGAACCACCACTCCAGGACCACCCCTCCAGAACCACCACTCCAGGACCACCCCTCCAGAACCACCCCTCCAGGACCACCCCTCCAGAACCACCCCTCCAGAACCACCCCTCCAGGACCACCCCTCCAGAACCACCACTCCAGGACCACCCCTCCAGAACCACCACTCCAGGACCACCCCTCCAGAACCACCACTCCAGGACCACCCATCCAGAACCACCCATCCAGAACCACCACTCCAGGACCACCCCTCCAGAACCACCACTCCAGGACCACCCCTCCAGAACCACCACTCCAGGACCACCACTCCAGAACCACCACTCCAGGACCACCCCTCCAGAACCACCACTCCTGGACTACCCATCCGGGACCACCACTCCAGGACCACCACTCCAGGACCACCACTCCAGGACCACCACTCCAGGACCACCACTCCAGGCTCCACAGAATCAAACTCACACCTGGCAGAATGGGGCATTGCGCTATTATTTAAAATAGCTTATAAAAAAAATGTGAAGCTTGGCATGTTCACCAGTGTATGCTATCTGGCCTCATATCACTCAGTTTATCTGAGCTGAGGGCTTGTTCACTGATTCGCTCTCCCACTAATAAAAGCTAACAACCTACTGGTACATAGTTAACCTCTGGGTTAACTCTCCTCCACCTCTCTTGCCTCTGCTGCAGTTGTAGACTTTGGGTGGCAGCCAGCATGCACTCGTGTGCCCATCCGCTCACCCACCAACGACCGACGCTGGCCCCATACTGACATACTGAAACATCAAGGCATCTGTCTGTCATCAAGGTGTCTGTATGCCAGTCATGTTTGGAACGGGAGCACTGGCCCTTTAAGGCTGTGGGAACGAGGACATTCACACACACACACACACAGACACACGCACACAGACAAGCAACGCGCACACACTGCTACAGCCCGTTTTTCACACATTCCTGAGGAAGGCATATTGAGATCATTAACACAACTAACTACAATGGCTCTTTGTACGGGAGACGGAATTTGGGAAGGAGCCAAATTGCCTTGAGTGCATTAGTGTGTGTGTGTGTGTGTGTGTGTGTGTGTGTGTGTGTGTGTGTGTGTGTGTGTGTGTGTGTGTGTGTGTGTGTGTGTGTGTGTGTGTGTGTGTGTGTGTGTGTGTGTGTGTGTGTGTGTGTTGTGCATGTTTCTGCATATTCCAAAATATTTGAGTAAGAGATACAACCTATTTTATTTTAGCGTGCAATTTGTTTCTATATTTCCATTGCAGTGTTGTGCATCTCATCATCTCCACATGTCCTCATCCTGTCTGTGTCTCTCTTCTGGTCTGTGTGCAGGTGTTTGCAAGTTTAAGTGTGTGTGTGGTTGCACTACGTGTGTGTGTGTGTACGTGCGTGCGTTTGTGTGTGTGCGTGTGTGTTTCAGAGTGTATGTAAGCCTATTCCAAACCCTTAACCTTCCTTAATGTTGAAGAGTTAAAGCCTGAACTTAAAGGAAAACTCCTCCCAAAAACTATCTTTTGGTATTTGTTTGTCATTGGTTCATTGTTGACATGGTCCCAAAATGTGTAACTTTCAAAATGCAGAAATGTTCCTCATATAATGCATTTCGCAATATATAATGCTGTGTTTTGCATCATATGGTGCTAAATGAATAATCCGGAAAGATTTCCGTATTTTGAAAGTTACATAGCTAGAAAACTTGATTGCTGACAATAACCCTTTTGGGACCATGTCAAAAATGGACTAATGAAACAAATACCAAAATATAGTTTTTTGGTGGCATTTTCCTTTAACCCTATCCTTAAAAATTCAGAGTTAATCCCTAAACTGAACATTAAAACACAAATCTGACGTTTGAGAAACATGGATTCTGATGTGAGACTGTGAGAGCTTTTTGGCTATACCTTCACTGATCCAACTTGGCATCAGCAGACACGCACACACGCACACGCACACACATACAACTTCATGAAAATGGCCTCAAGTAGTGGATAAACTAGGATTGACCATTTCCAGTGACTCCACATACATGGTCCTCAAAATGGGTGGTAGGAGCAACAGAGTGCTTTTACAGAGCAACCCAACATGTTCTATCATGCACTCACACAATGTAGGAGGACACAACAGACCTTCTGCTCCCCCTCTCCCTCCCCCATTCTCCCCTATCTCCTTTCCCATTCCTCCCCCATCCTCACCAGTCTCCTCCCCTCTCCCAGACCTCCTTCCATCCTTCCCTGTCTCCTCTCCCATACCTCCTCCCGTCTCCTTTCCCTCTCCCATCCTCCCCTGTCTCCTCTCCCTCTCCCAAGCCTCTCCCAAGCCTCCCCTCATCCTCCCCCTCTCCGCATCCTCCCCCTTTTTTTTAATTAAATTTTTTAATTTTACCTTTATTTAACAAGGCAAGTCAGTTAAGAACAAATTCTTATTTTCAATGACGGCCTGGGAACAGTGGGTTAACTGCCTGTTCAAGGGCAGAACGACAGATTTGTACCTTGTCAGCTCGGGGGTTTGAACTCACAACCTTTCGGTTACTAGTCCAACGCTCTAACCACTAGGCTACCCTGCCGTCTCAGACTTCCCCCATCCTCCCCTGTCTCCTCACCTCACCCAGAGCTCTTTCCATCCTCCCCGTCTCCTCACCTCACCCAGAGCTCTTTCCATCCTCCCCTGTCTCCTCACCTCACCCAGAGCTCTTTCCATCCTCCCCGTCTCCTCACCTCACCCAGAGCTCTTTCCATCCTCCCCGTCTCCTCACCTCACCCAGAGCTCTTTCCATCCTCCCCTGTCTCCTCACCTCACCCAGAGCTCTTTCCATCCTCCCCTGTCTCCTCACCTCACCCAGAGCTCTTTCCATCCTCCCCGGCTCCTCTCCCTTTCCCAGACCTCCTCCCATCCTCCCCTGTCTCCTCTCCCTCTCCCAGACCTTTCCCATCCTCCCTTGTCTCCTCTCCCAGACCTCCCCGCATCCTCTCCCTTTCCCAGACCTTCCTCAATCCTCCCCTGTCTCCCATCCACTCCCATCCCGTCTCCCATCCACTCCCATCCACTCCCATCCCATCCCGCCAAACATTATCCCCCGCTCTTCTCTTCTCTGCTGGGAAAAAGGTTGAAAGTGTCCGTCTTTCATCAGCTCATCATCATCCTCTACTATCCTGCATTATTAATCATATGGTTACTGTAATCAAAAATTCTTATTTATTTGGGCGAGGAAGAGGCAGTAAGTAGCTGTAGCTTCCACATACACAAATACTTCCTAGTCTTGAAGATGAGATGCCGCTGCCTACCATGTCCCCTGGGTGGGTTCAACAGCGCTGCTATCTCAGTCACACACACACACACACGCACTAAACAGACACATACACATATACATGCACAAACAAAGTTATGGGATAAGTGTGTACGTACAGTACCAGTCAAAAGTTTGGACACACCTACTCCTTCAAGGGTATTTCTTTCTTTTTTACTATTTTCTACAAAACGATGAATAACACGCATGGAATCAAGTAATAACCAAAAAAGTGTTAAACAAATCAAAATATATTTTATATTTTAAATTCTTCAAAGTAGCCACCCTTTGCCTTGATGACAGCTTTGCACACTCTTGGCATTCTCTCAACCCGCTTCATGAGGTTGTCACCTTAAATTATTTTCCAACAGCCTTGAAGGAGTTCGCACACATGCTGAGCACTTGTTGGCTGCTTTTCCTTCACTCTGCAGTCCAACTCATCCCAAACCATCTCAATTGAGTTGAGGTTAGTTTGGGTGATTGTGGAGGCCAGGTCATCTGATGCAGCACTCCATCACTCTCCTTCTTGGTCAAATAGTCCTTACACAGCCTGGAGATGTGTCTTGGGTCATTGTCCTGTTGAAAAACAAATGAAAGACTAAGCACAAACCAGATGGGATTGCATATCACTGCAGAATGCTGTGGTAGCCATGCTAGATAAGTGTGCCTTGAATTCTAAAAAGTAACGGTGAACTGTCTTTTCCCTTTGCTTATTTGAGCTGTTCTTGCTATAATATGGACTTGGTCTTTTACCAAATAGGGCTATCTTCTGTATACCCTTGCTACCTTGTCACAACACAACTGATTGACTCTAACACATTAAAAAGGAAATAAATTCAAAAACTTACTTTTAACAAGGCACACCTGTCAGCATTCAAACTGACAACCTCATGAAGCTGGTTGAGAAAATGCCAAGAGTGTGCAAAGCCATTATCAAGGCAAAGGGTGGCTACTTTGAAGAATTAAAATATAAAATATATTTTGAATTGTTTAACACTTTTTTGGTTACTACATGATTCCATATGTGTTATTTCATTGTTTTGATGCCCAGCCAATCCCAGATCCCCGTGATTTGCTGGTAAAGGGAATGTAGGTTTCGTAGAAAGAGATCAGGATGCCTTGTGAGAATCAGGCGACGAGTGGCTAATCTGCCCTTGCCTTCCGTTCTGCTAAGTAATGTTCAAACGCTGGAAAATAAATGGGATGAACTGAAAGCACATATATACTACCAACGGGACATTAAAAACTGTAATATCTTGTGTTTCACCGAGTCGTGACGACGAGATCAAGAACATACAGCTGGCGGGTTATACACTGTAAACAATAGCTGGTGCACGATATCTAAGGAAGTCTCAGGGTTTTGCCTGATGTAGAGTATCTCATGATAAGTTGTAGACCGCACTATTTACCTAGAGAGGGTACATCTGTATTTTTCGTAGCTGCACTCAATGAGCTGTATTCTGCCATAAGCAAACAGGAAAACGCTCATCCAGAGGCAACGCTCCTAGTGGCCGGTGACTTTAAAGCAGGGAAAAAAATCAGTTTTTACCTAGTATTATCAGAATGTTAAATGTGCAACAAGAAGGAAAACAATTAAAGACCACATTTACTCCACACATAGAGATCTGTACAAAGCTCTCCCTCGCCCTTCATTTGGCAAATCTGTCCAAACTCTATCTTCCCGATTCCTGCTTACAAGCGCAAATTAAAGCAGGAAGCACCAGTGACTCAGTCTATAAAAAAGTACTCAGTTGAAGCAGATGATAAACTACAGGACTGTTTTGCTAGCACAGTGTCACGTTGGTATGAAGGATCGGGAGACAGGCACAGGAATGTGTAATAGTTTAAAACGTTATACCCAAATTACAGCGTGCCGTGTAAAGGCACAAGGACGAAGACCAAACAAACACCATACAAAACACAGAAGTAACCCAAACAAAAGAGCGAGGAGTACCTCAAATAAATAACACAAGTGCACAATGATTAACACACGGGACGAGACCTGTAATCAAAACCTGTAACAATAATCGACCAGACAATGGTAAACCAAGGGCACACTTATACAATAACTAATTAATGGGAATAGGGGCCATGTGTGCGTAATGAAAGGGATCTGGAGGGATCTGTGACAGCACTAGCAGCGCAACGAAACTGGCCACAGGAACGCAGTTTCTGCAACTGCCGAAGTTGTGTCGTCGTCGGACCGAGCTGTAGTGGTGGCGTCGGACGGATTGGTTGTGGCGGCATCGGTCGGGCCAGTTGCAGCTGCTGAAGTTACGTTGTTGGACGGACCCGTTGTGGCAACGTTGGACGGGCCAGTTGCAGCTGCCGAAGTTGCGGCGCCGCCGGAAGGACCAGTCGCAGCGTCGTCGGACGGGCCATTCCCGCTGACTCCCACTGAAACATGAGAGAATCAGCTGTTCTGGACGACTGTGTGATCACGCTATCCACAGCCGACCTGAGTAAGACATTTAAACAGGTCATCATTCACAAGGCCGCTGGACCAGACGGATTACTAGGACGTATAATCCGAGCATGTGCTGACCAACTGGCAAGTGTCTTCACTGACATTTTCAATCTCTCCCTGTCTGAGTCTGTAATATCAAAATGTTTCAAACAGACCACCATAGTCCCTGTGACCAAGAACACTAAGGTAACCTGCCTAAATGACTACCGACCTATAGCACTCACGTCTGTAGCTAATGAAATGCTTGTCATGGCTCAGGTGGTAAGGGTAGGTAACAACACATTAAAAAAATGTTTTAAACCTTTATTTAACTAGGCAAGTCAATTAAGAAGCAAATTCTTATTTTCAATGACAGCCTAGGAATAGTGGGTTAACTGCCTGTTCAGGGGCAGAATGACAGATTTGTACCTTATCAGCTTGGGGATTTGAACGTGCAACTTTTCGGTTACTTTTCCAATGCTCTAACCACTAGTTCCCCTCAGGGGTGCATGCTCTGTCCCTCCTGTACTCCCTGTTCACTCATGACTGCACGGCCAGGCACGACTCTAACCTTTTAATACACTACATGACCAACATGCTCGTCGAGCATCTCATTCCAAAACCATGGGCATTCATTTCCCTTTGCTGCTATGACAGCCTCCACTCTTCTGGGAAGGCTTTTCACTAGATGTTGGAACATTGCTTTCGTTCAGACACAAGAGCATTAGTGAGGTCGGGCATGGATTTTGGGTGATTAGGCCTGGCTCGCAGTCATCGTTCCAATTCATCCCAAAGCTCGTCGATGGTGTTGAAGTCAGGACATTTTGCAGGCCAGTCAAGATCCTCCACACCGATTTCGACAAACCATTTCTGTATGGACATTGCTTTGTGCAAGGGGGCATTGTCATGCTGAAACAGGAAAGGTCCTTCCCCAAATTGTCGCCACAAAGTTGGAAGGACAGAATTCACTGGAACAAAGGGGCCTAGACCAAAACATGAAAAACAGCCCCAGACCATTATTCCTCCTTCACCAAACTTTACAGTTGGCATTATACATTCGGGCAGGTAGCATTCTCCTGGCATCCACCAAACACAGATTAATCTGTGGGACTTCCGGATGGTGAAGCATGAATCATCACTCCAGAGAACGGTGGCAAGCTTTACACCACTCCAGCCGACGCTTGGCATTGCGCATGGTGAGGCTGCTCAGCCATGGAAACCCATTTCAATGAAGCTCCTGACGAACAGTTCTTGTGCTAACGTTGCTTCCAGAAGCAGTTTGGAACTCGGTAGTGAACGCTACACGCTTCAGCACTCGGCGGTCCCATTCGGTGAACTTGTGTGACCTAGACATTTCCACTTCACAATAACAGCACTTACAGTTGACCGAGGTGGCTTTAGCAGGGCAGAAATTTGATGAACTGACTTGTTGGAAAGGTAGCATCCTATGACGGGGCCACATTGAAAGTCAATGAACTTTTCAGTAAGGGCTATTCTACTGCAAATGTTTGTCTATGGAGATTGCATGGCTGTGTGCTCGATTTGATACACCTGTCAGTAGCGGGTGTGGCATAAATATCCAAATCCACTCATTTGAAGTGGTGTCCACCTACTTTTGGTCATGTAATGTATAAAGAAAAAATAGACATAACTATCCCTTTTCTCTCCAGAGCTGTGGTGAGCTGACTGTCCTTGTCTGTCCGTTCCCTGCCATCATCTGTGGTACACTGGGCCTGTCATTAGGGCTGGGTCATCAAGAGGAGAGGCTGTGTCTGTGTGTGTGTGTTTGTGTGTGTGCTCCGTATGCGTGCACTTCTGCGTGAGAACAGTCCTCCTTTTTGTACCGCAATGGCTTCTCATACGATGAGTACATGACATCTCACACCATTGGAATCTCTGGAGCATCTCTGGAGCATTACGGTCAGAACCCAAACCTTAAAATACATCTGATGAGTCCAAACAGACCAGTCCCAAATGCGATCATAACACCCTGAGGTCTAGTGACTCAGCACTCCTCATCCACCTCATCATCAGGGCCGAATCCAGATTGTGAGTTTTGTGAGGTCCGGAAGGATAAATAAAAAAATGCAAATTTACTGCATTTCTATACAATTATACATATCTTAAATGCTATTTGGAGAACAGCCAAAACATGCAAAAATCACCTACAAACACATAGCCTATTATCTATAGAATTGTAACATTTACCTCTGAAAGGGAGGAAATATGAGAAATTACACATTTTTAGAACAGTATTGTTTGCATTTTGGTTGCATTTTAATGTAGGCCTATTGGGAAGATAAGACATGTGGAGATGTTCATATTGAAACATAAATATTGTATAAGTTCCCTTCATAACGTCAGAGCAGATTTTATCACAGGACCTCACACGGGGAACGACCCCATGTTTGTGAACAACTGTACTGACCTCTCTCTCCTCTG
This sequence comes from Oncorhynchus masou masou, assembly GCF_036934945.1. Taxonomy (NCBI): domain Eukaryota; kingdom Metazoa; phylum Chordata; class Actinopteri; order Salmoniformes; family Salmonidae; genus Oncorhynchus; species Oncorhynchus masou. The sequence continues at coordinate 28,017,688 of NC_088223.1, read as the reverse complement.
CTTCCTCCTGCATGCATTGCAGCCTGCTTCAGCCTCAACACTGAGTGCCACATCACTGTAGCCTACACAGTAACCTACTCTCTGTAAAGCAACGTTATTATGAGAAGGCTCCATTTAACGGTAGCTTCCTACCTTCCTTCTAGCTGGCTACTAGCCAGAGCCCTTAAATGTTACGTGATTAAAAGTCTCTGCAGGCAGCTAGTCACCTGACTGACATATCTTTAAGCAACTATTTCCTACCAGTTATGCACTCATTCTCGGAGAGGCAGGCTAAAGTTGCGGGATGGTGGTTAATGTGCTGCTAAATTCGGGAGGCACAGGCGAACATAATGAACAAACAGTTTCTAGTCATAATTAGATGTTTCTCAAACGCACAATTTAGAAGTTGCAAATGTCAAATTTCAAAGCGTTTAAGTTTAGGCATTCACTCCATATTGTTAAGGTTAGGGTTAGTTTAGGCATTCATTCTGAAATCTTAAGGTAAGGCCTTACCTCCGAATGGTTAAGGTAAGGGTTAAGGTTAGGGATAGGCTTCAAACCTTAAAAACAACTCTCTATCGCTGGATTTGAATTTACGACATTCCCACATCTGGCTCCCTCGCTTTGGCGGCTTTGGAATCAGAGGCTTACGCCAATCCGCCTTTCCTGTCCACAACACCCTAGCAAAAATTAAACATGCTTGAGGGTAAAAGCGCTCACTGTTGCCCCTAATGGCTGGTTTCCATGTTATCTCCCGACAATATCAGACATGGACGGACGTCGTATCACTAGTGACCTGGCTGAACAAACCACTGTTCATGATTCTATTCCTTAGCAAAGAGGCAGGCGTGATCAGAACGCAGTCAGATCAAGAAGATAAGCATTCTGAGCTTTGAGCAACGCTGGGAGAAATATTTAGATCTTGACCCATCATTGATTTTCTTTATTGTGTACAAAATATAAATAGAGGTCCGGACCTCTGTTACCTCATATGTAGTTACGGAAAAGGTCCAGGATATGCTGCAATGTCTTAGTGTGGGACCTATCCAGGATACGCTGCAATTTCTTAGTGTGGGACCTATCCAGGGTATGCTGAAATGTCTTAGTGTGGGACCTATCCAGGATACGCTGCAATTTCTTAGAGTGGGACCAATCCAGGATACGCTGCAATGTCTTAGTGTGAGACCTATCCAGGATATGCTGAAATGTCTTAGTGTGGGACCTATCCAGGATACGCTGCAATTTCTTAGAGTGGGACCTATCCAGGATATGCTGAAATGTCTTAGTGTGGGACCTATCCAGGATATGCTGAAATGTCTTAGTGTGGGACCTATCCAGGATATGCTGAAATGTCTTAGTGTGGGACCTATCCAGAATACGCTGCAATTTCTTAGAGTGGGACCAATCCAGGATACGCTGCAATGTCTTAGTGTGGGACCAATTCAGGATACGCTGCAATGTCTTAGTGTGGGACCAATCCAGGATACTCTGCAATGTCTTAGTGTGGGACCAATCCAGGATACGCTGCAATTTCTTAGAGTGGGACAAATCCAGGATACGCTGCAATGTCTTAGTGTGGGACCAATCCAGGATACGCTGCAATTTCTTAGAGTGGGACAAATCCAGGATACGCTGCAATTTCTTAGAGTGGGACAAATCCAGGATACGCTGCAATGTCTTAGTGTGGGACCAATCCAGGATACGCTGCAATTTCTTAGAGTGGGACAAATCCAGGATACGCTGCAATTTCTTAGAGTGGGACAAATCCAGGATACGCTGCAATGTCTTAGTGTGGGACCAATCCAGGATACGCTGCAATTTCTTAGAGTGGGACAAATCCAGGATACGCTGCAATTTCTTAGAGTGGGACAAATCCAGGATACGCTGCAATGTCTTAGAGTGGGACAAATCCAGGATACGCTGCAATGTCTTAGTGTGGGACCAATCCAGGATACTCTGCAATGTCTTAGTGTGGGACCGATCCAGGATACGCTTCACCTGAAATGCTTTTCCAAATGCATTCCAGGTGACTACCTCATGAAGCTGGTTGAGAGAATGCCAAGAGTGTGCAAAGCTGTCATCTAGGCAAAGGGTGGCTACTTTGAAGAATCTCACTTTTTTGGTTACTACATGATTCCATATGTGTTATTTCATAGTTTTGATGTCTTCACTATTATTCTACAATGTAGAAAAACCCTTGGATGAGTAGGTGTGTCCAAACCTTTGAATGGTACTGTATATGGTACGGTATATTCCTCAATAAGCTGACAGTTTCCACATTGGAAATTTGTCCGGTCAATATTATACTGGAACTGCGCAAAACAGGAGCAGCTCCTACATGGGATGAAACAATTACCGTAGTCTCTGAATGTGTAGCCGCAAATCTGGAAAAAGTCAGTTTTCCCGTGTGGCTGGGGGGAAAAAATCTAAAATCCACACAAATAAAATAGGTTGGCAAGGAATCAGCTAAAAGTCTGCCAATCCACATAGTGTGATCGTTAGTTCAATTGAATCACACAGTTATAGGCAGCAAGCCAGAACCAACCACTGACTAGAAAGCAGCGAGCACTAGGACCGAGGATAAACACTACCAAGGCACAAAACCCGCCAGCTTAACAACAGCAAGGAGAGAGCGGTGCCTTACTCAATACAATGAAATGCTGGGCCCTATTGAATCAGCAACGCAACGGAGACCATGTTACAAGTATGGTAGCCAGGAGAGAAGCACCTTGGAGGGAAGGTAGTTTCCAGTACAAGCCTGTGGAGGCTGGGAGGGAGACAAGCACAACACCTGGCCACGGAAGATTAAAAAAAATCTTAATCCAAGTGGGGTTCAAGTTAGGCAGTAGTCCAAAGACATCCAAGGAACAATGACAATAGGAAGGCTACACAGAAATATTAGTAATAATATACACTATGTGTTGACTATACAGAAGTACATAGCAATAATATACAGTATGTCTTGGTTATACATATATATAGCGTCATAATATACACTATGTCTTGGCTGTACAGAAATATAAAGTCTTTAAGTCTTCAGCCTAAAAACAGGTGCTCTCGGAGACAAAGAAGGACAGCCGCACTGAGAAAGACAGAGAGGAGGAGAGAGATGGAGTGGTATCCTTTGGCAAGACTTCACACGCACAGTTAACCAGGTCTAGACTAGAGTTTCTAAACCCTTCTGGTTTAACAATGACAGACTATATAAAACACACTGATGGAGGAAAAGAGAAGCAACATGTATTGCATATTACATGGCTACATCTCTTCTTGTTTTCCTACAACCAATTATGGTAATAGCTCTTCTATGTTTCAGATGAATTCAGCATTCTCTCTCCATCTCGCTCTCTCCCTCCCTCGCTCTCAGTGGAGCCAGAGAGTCTGATATTTTTTTTATGGATAATTTCTCAACTCAGAGCCTCAGAGATCAAGGCCCAGACGCAGGGCGTCGTCTCTCACCCCTGATAGCCGGCCTGTAGAAAAGACCCAGGCTACGTCCCAAATGGCGGCACCCTATTCCCTTCAGAGTCCCCTTTATAGCTCACAGAGCTCTGCTCAAAAGTAGTGCATTATATAGGGAATAAGGTCCCATTTGGAGTGCACACTCACCCTCTCTTAGCCAAGGCATTCGAAACCCAGTGTTGTCGTTGTGTTGTTAGGACTTGAACACCCCCCTATCAACAGCTATAGTCAACACTGTACAGAATCTGAACATCTGACAGTTGTGGTTGCAGGCGTATCCTGAGGGAGGGCTGAGTCTATATAATTTCTTATACACAGCCTCTTCTCTCACGATATGGTGCAGAGTAGAATAGAACAGCGTAGCACTTCATTGTCCCTTCTGAAATATACATTCGCAATTAGATTTTCACATGACCCATCAGAGCCCAGTTCTGTACAGTACAGTAGTTGGCCTTAAACCCCTTCACTCTCTGAAGACATAGACATATCCACACTAATGGCGGTCGGTACCATTTAGGAGCAATGCCTTATTTCTATTACATCATATTGGATGACTGTCATTCATATTCCATTCACCCTGCTCAATGTAACATTGATAGGTTCAGGTTACTACATGATACTAACAATTTCCTTATACCCATCATGAGGTTGCTACAAAGTAGCCTATGAATGTAAGTTTACAATGTGGATGCACAGGTCGAGAGAATTTTGGGTAAGCAAGTTGACAGACAGTGACACATTCAATACCGCCTTGCACACTCTTGCCTGCATCTAGCTGATCTAGGGTGTAATCATTAGTCCAATAGTTAGAAATGAGAGTTTTCGTATTGGAATAATTCAGGTATGTTTATAGCTGTTTCATTCCATTTGCTTCTGTTTAAGAAAGGTTTTCAACAGAATCTGTGCAATGAATACACCCCTGATAACATGCAAACACAGTTAACTTTCATAGCAGCCACATACAAAAATCGTGTTGTAAATATAATTATTTATCATATATATCTATGCGCTCTCCTCCTCTCACCTTATCCTTTCACTTTTGGACTTCAGGGCACAACACATCAGCTGTCTGTGACCAGGGGGAAAAACCTTTCCAAGCCAAACCTTCATATCATGACCGCTAACCACTACATACATAGCCTACATCGTGGTCATGTCATAGTCAATATAGCTACTAGAACTAACGCATTAGAAAAACCACTACAATCATGCAGTACAGTATACAGTCAATAGCAAGCAGTTTAGCAGTTACACAGGCGGGCCCCGGTGGCAATAAATGTTGTAAAACCAAAAGCTTACCTTGACTTGGAAGAGTTCCAGTGTTGGATAGCCATAGCCAGCTAACTAACATAGCACCCCTCTCTGTTTGAGCAGTGTGTTTGAGTAGGCTAAACTAGCTGAAAGTGAAAAAAAGATACTACAAAATATAGCTATCTCTCTCTCTCTCTCTTGGTTGTCCTTCATTTTGGAATACATTAATTTGTTCAAAACTGTTCAACTATTGTCTTTCTTTCTCTTTGAGTCAACTACTCACCACATTTTATGCACTGCACTGCAGTGCTAGCTAACTGCAGCTTTCAGGACTAGATTCATTCTCTGATCCTTTGATTGGGTGGACAACATGTCAGTTCATGCTTCAAGAGCTCTGATAAGTTGGAGGACATCCTTCGGAAGTTGTAATATTCACTGTGTAAGTCTATGGAAGGGGTGAGAACCATGAGCCTCCTAGGTTTTGTATTGAAGTCACTGTACCCAGAGGACAGAAGCTAGCTGCCCTCTGTCTATACCATGGTGTTACCCTACAGAGTACAGTTGAGGGTACTGTAGACCTTCTTTGCAAAACAGTGTGTTTTAATACATTATTTGGTGACATTAATATATTTACTATCGTTGTATCTAAAAAGTATTTATATTATTTATTTTGATGACATTGACTGAGTAGGATGGTCCTCCCCTTCCTCCTCTGAGGAGCCTGCACTGAATTCCACACATCACACACCAGATGCAGACTGTTTCTCACAGTAATGTAAGTATCTGCCACACATACTCACTAGTATACTATTTTGAATGCATGGCTTATTACTAAGTGATATGCTAGTTTGGACACTGTTATGTCTGAACCATCAGAAAACTAACCACTCAGTTACCATATTCACACACAGACCCAAGCCACAGGGTTCCCACCCTTCACTGCTCACCACCTCTCCAGAGTTTCCACCCCTATCCTCCACAGGGTTCCCCGCCTTCCTTCCCTGGGCTGTGAAATCCCTGGTCGCTTGGCTGATGATGGGTTGAGGCTGGGCTGTGGCTTCCCGGGAGCGTCTGGAATGGTCCTCCTCTCCTCGTGGTGTTCCACAGGGCTTGATGACGGAGCGGGAAGAGGATGGACACGTCACTGTCTAGCCAAATGGAGGAAGTAGAGTTTCTCAGCCCTCCCTTTGGAGTCTGTTCTACGTATTTGCCCTATTCCAGTACTAGTTCACCAGATTCAGCTCCTTTAAGGGCTTGATGATTACTTAGATGACTGATGATTAGTTGAATCAGGTGTGCCAGAGTTGAAATTGACCAAATGTGTGGAATTAATCGGGGGAACCAAAGACAACCAGGGAGAACCAGAAAAGTGGAGAATGAAAGATCTCCTGGGATGGGTGCGTCCCTGGCATCGGGAGGGTTAATCCACTCACCATCACTCCAGCCCCTCTTACTCGCCCTGACAACCAACACACACACAAACACACACCTTCCTAACAGGCCTGGCGTATCACCAACTCTGGTGGGTAATTGATTCTCTCCGTGCCATTAGTCTTTCAGACAGAGATACGCCAACGAGAGGGGGTGCTGTCATTTAGAGGTTGGCAACATGCCCAGCTACACACACCAATACACACACACACAAACAGAGATACACACATGCCCAATAGAAACACACACAGACGCACAATTAATACATTCACATAATATGCACACACCAACACACAATATGCACATACACATTATGAACCCTCATTAATTCTCACAGACACACACACACACAAACACACACACACACACACACACACACACACACACACACACACACACACACGCACGCGCACGCACACGCACACACAGACACACACACACACACACACACACACACACACACACACACACACACACACACACACACACACACACACACACACACACACACACACACACACATACACACACACTGTATTGTCAGCCAGCCGTCAAGGTCTGTTAAAGCTAGAACAGTATTCAGTATAAATGGTGCAATGCTGATTGTATATACAGTGAAATCAAAGTGATTACATGAATACAGAAACAGTGGTTAAAATATGTACATCTTTTGACATGCTGTAGTTATAGATTACATTAGCCTGTGTTGTGTGTTTGTGAGGTTAGTGTGGTCATGGTAAGACAGCATTCCACCCTTCAAAGGAACCACACGGACAGAACACACACACGCACGTATACAAGCATGCATGCACACACACACTCACACAGTATAGAGTATAGAGAAATCCCCAGACAAAGAGCAGAGCTCCTCTTTATCTCATTATCACTAACAAGAGCTCTGCTCCTGTCTTCTAGCCTGTCTACAGTTCTCTCCCTGTCTGTCTGTCTGTCTGTCTGTCTGTCTGTCTGTCTGTCTGTCTGTCTGTCTGTCTGTCTGTCTACGACAGTAATCTGATGCCACAGTTTACAGTCTGAGAAGGAGGACTCACCTCTGTCAGACATCCCTCTCATCGTCACCGTCATACAGAGCACATGCCCCTTTGCCCTTCAGGGTGGTGGAATAATATTGTTGTTTTTGCCCATAAATCGTCGTTAAATTCACTGGCTTATTAAGGGAATGGTAGGCTACAGTTAAGTAACAAAGGGTATAGTAATTGTAGGCTAGATTATTTCTCACAATATTCTACTAATTTGCTCTCATTACTGGCTTATTTAGGGATGGTCTAGAGCAACCAGTAGCGGTAAAAGGGTCAAATCCCCGGGGAAGCCAGGCCAGTAAAACAAATAGATATTACAATCTATGTGTACACACTTTGTTTTTGTTGTCCTAGCCTAACCTGGCCAAAATGCTTGCTCGCTAGCCTAACTTCCTTTCTTGGGCAATGATGAGCCAGCTAGTTAACATTAATCTACTACATCTAGCTACATGTTGAACCAAAATGGCGCCTGAAAAAATGGCAGCAGTTTTACGGGCGCCCAACCAATTGTGCTATTATGTGGGGTTTTTTGCGTTATTTGTAACTTATTTTGTACATAATGTTTCTGCAACCATATCTTACGGCAAAAAAATAGCTTTTGGATATCAGGACAGCGATCACTCACCTCGGATTAGATGACCATTTTTTTCTTCAGCAAGCAGGAAACACAGGATATACGGCTAACACCCAACAAGGCCAACATCCCTGTTATTGGCAAGAGAAAGCAATGCAGGTACAGAGGACACAGAGCAGGGTGCCTCGTAAGGATCCGCAGAAGGCGAGTGGGAAAGCTGCCGTTACCGTCAATATTACTCGCCAGCGTCCAATCATTGGACAAAAATTAGAAAAGGAATTATCACGAATATCCTACCAACAGGACATCAAAAATGGTAAACCTTATGTTTCATGGAATTGTGGCTGAATGATGACATGGATATTCAGCTAGCGGGATATACGCTGCACCGGCAAGATAGAACAGCACACTCCGGTAAGACGAGGGAGGGCGGTCTGTGCATATTTGTAAACAACAGCTGGTGCACAAAATCTAAGGAAGTCTCTAGATTTTGCTCGCCTGAAGTAGAGTATCTTGTGATAAATTGCAGACCACACTACTTGAGAGTTTTCAGCTATACTTTTCGTGGCTGTTTATTTACCACCACAGACGGATGCTGGCACTAAGACCGCACTCAGTCAGCTGTATAAGGAAATAAGCAAACAGGAAACCGCTCACCCAGAGGCAGCGCTCCTAGTGGCCGGAGAATTTAATGCATGGAAACTTAAATCAGTTCTACCTCATTTCTATCAACATGTTAAATGTGCAAAAAGAGATAAAACAATTCTAGATCACCTGTACTCCATACACAGAGATACATACAAAGCTCTCCCTCGCCCTCCATTTGGTAAATCCGACCACAATTCTATCCTCCTGATTCCTGCTTACAAGCAAAACTAACGCAGGAAGCACCAGTAACTCAGTCTATAAAAAAGTGGTCAGATGAAGCAGGACTGTTTTGCTATCACAGACTGGAACATGTCCCGGGATTCTTCCGATGGCATTGAGGAGTACACCACATCAGTCACTGGCTTTATCAATAAGTGCATCGAGGACATCGTCCCCACAGTGACTGTACGTACATACCCCAACCAGAAGCCATGGATAACAGTCAACATTCGCACTGAGCTAAAGGGTAGTGCTGTCGTTTTCAAGGTGCGGGACTCTAACTCAGAAGCTTATAAGAAATCCTGATATGCTCTCTGACGAACCATCAAACAGGCAAAGCGTCAATACATGACTAAGATTGAATCGTACTACACCGGCTCCGACACTCGTCTTATGTGGCAGGGCTTGCACAGCCGCGAGCTGCCCAGTGACACGAGCCTACCAGATGAGCTAAATAACTTCTATGCTCGCTTCGAGGCAAGCAACACTGAGGTATGCATGAGAGCACCAGCTATTCCGGACGACTGCGTGATCACGCTCTCCATAGCCAACGTGAGTAAGACCTTTAAACTCTATTGGATAGGGGGCAGTATTCTCACATCTGGCTGAAAAGCGTGCCCAAAGTAAACTACCTGTTACTCAGGCCCAGAAGCTAGGATATGCATATAATTGGTAGATTTGGATGGGAAACACGCTAAAGTTTCTACAACTGTTAAAATAATGTCTGTGAGTATAACAGAACTGATATGGCAGGCAAAACCCCGAGCACAAACCACCCTCCCAAAAACAATTCAACCTACCACTGTTTCCAATGGTTTTCATGTTTATTATGAAGTCCTCCCAGATTGCAGTTCCTATGGCTTCCACTAGATGTGAACAGTCTTTAGAAAGAGTTTCAGGCAGGTTTTTGGAAAAATGAGCTAGAAGTTGTAGTTTTTCTAAGTGGCTCCCATTTTGGCTGTAGCGTTTCCATGCGCGTGGATGATAGTGCGTTCTTTGTTATTTATCTCCGGTAATGAACATACTATTCTCCGTCTTAAATTTGATCATTTATTTACGTACCTGAGGTTTGATTAAAAACATTGTTTGACTTGTTTGGATAAGTTTATTGGTAACATTTGGGATTCATTTTGTATGCATTTTGAAGGAGGGAAACCGGTGGATTATTGAATGAAGCGCGCCAGCTAAACTGAGTTTTTATGGATATAAAGGACTTTATCAAACAAAATGACCATTTGTAATGTAACTGGGACCTTTGTGAGTGCCAAGAGAAGAAGATCTTCAAAGGCTAGGCATTTATTATATCGCTATTTCTGACTTTCTGTCACGGTCGTCCTCCTCTTCATCTGAAGAGGAGAGGCGAGAAGGATCGGAGGACCAAAATGCGGCGTGATATGTGTTCATGTTGAATGTTTTAATTAAAGAAAGAACTGAACACAGAAACACTATACAAAAACCAGTAAACAAAATAACAACCGTGAAGCTAATGCGAGCTGCGCTGAAACAAGCCATCAACATAGACAATCACCCACAAACAAACAGTGCAACCCAGGCTACCTAAGTATGATTCTCAATCAAAGACAACTAATGACACCTGCCTCTGATTGAGAACCATACTAGGCCGAAACATAGAAATCCCAAATCATAGAAAATCAAACATAGACTGCCCACCCAACTCACGCCCTGACCATACTAAATAAATACAAAACAAAGGAAATAAAGGTCAGAACGTGACACTTTCGTGTCGCACCTGCCTGTTTGAAAAATGTTTTTCATGCTTTTGTATGGCGCTGTCCTCAGATAATCGTGTGGTGTGCTTTCACCGTAACACCATTTTGAAATCTGACACAGTGGCTGGATTAACAAGAAGTTAAGCTTTATTTTGATGTATAATACTTGTATTTTCATGAATGTTAAATATTTGAATTTTGCACTCTGCAATTTCACATGTTTCAAGCAGACCACCATTCCTGATGGGCCGCCCCCAGGTGGCGAGGGTAGGTAGTAACACAGCTGACACGCTGATCCTCAACACTGGAGCACCTCAAGGGTACGTGCTCAGTCCCCTCCTGTGCTGGCAACGACGAGACAGCCTATATGGAGGAAGTCAGAGACCTGGCCGGGTGGTTCCAGAATAACAACCTATCCCTCAACGTAACCAAGACTAAGGAAATGATTGTGGACTACAGGAAAAGAAGGAGCGAGCACACCCCCATTCGCATCGAAGTTTCTGTAGTGGAGAAGGTTGAGAGCTTCAAGTTCCTTGGTGTCCACATCACCAACAAACTAGAATGGTCCAAACATGCTAAGACAGTCGTGAAGAGGGCACAACAAAGCCTATTCCCCCTCAGGAAACTAAAAAGATTTGGCATGGGTCCTCAGATCCTCAAAAGGTTCTACAGCTGCAACATCGAGAGCAACTGGTTGCATCACTGCCTGGTACGGCAATTGCTCGGCCTCCGACCGCAAGGCACTACAGAGGGTAGTGCGTACGGCCCAGTACATCACTGGGGCTAAGCTGCCCGCCATCCAGGACCTCTACACCAGGCGGTGTCGGAGGAAGGCCCAAAATGTGTGGAAAAAGACCCCAGCCACCCTAATCATAGACTGTTCTCTCTGCTACAGCATGGCAAGCGGTACCAGAGTACCAAGTCTCGGACAAAAAAAACGCTTCTCAACAGTTTTAACCCCCAAGCCATACGACTCCTGAACAGATAATCAAACGGCTACCTGGACTATTTGCATTGTGTGCCTCCCCCCAAACCCTCTTTTACGCTGCTGCTCCTCTCTGTTTATCATATATGCATAGTCACTTTAATTATACATTCATGTACATCCTGCCTCCATTGGTCCGACCAACCAGTGCCCCCCCGCACATTGGCTAACCGGGCTATCTGCATTGTGTCCCGCCACCCACCACCCGCCTACCCCTCTTTTACACTACTGCTACTCTCTGTTTATCATTTATACATTGTCACTTTAACCATATCTACATGTACATACTCAATCAGCCCGACTAACCGATGCCTGTATGTAGCCTCGCTACTGTTGTAGCCTCGCTACTGTTATAGCCTCTCTGCTGTTATAGCCTCGCTACTGTTGTTTTTCACCGTCTTTTTACTGTTGTTTTTATTTCTTTTCTTACCTATTGTTCACCTAATACCTTTTTTGCACTGTTGGTTAGAGCCTGTAAGTAAGCATTTCACTAGAAGGTCTACACCTGTTGTATTCAGCACACGTGACAAATAAACTTTGATTTAATTTGATGTTAAACTTCCATCCTCTCAGGCCAGGGGCACAATGTATGAATGTTTGGTTGGATCAGAATCACCGTTATAATCATTGGCCAGTATTGAGAATTAAGTGAGTCCAAATCCCTATCTCCATCCTTAATTTAGAATTTAGGAAATGGCAGAGGACAACGACACAATGAGATGCATCAATTAAAAAAAAATCTGTCAATGAACTTTGGCTTCTGATGTAATGTGATTGGTGTGAAGCCAAATCCAAACTGTCTTCCCATGACACTTTTTTTGGTACTCCAGGACCATTCTAAGCTGAGCTCATTCAGTTTAGCTAAAAGCTGATTGGCTATTATTGTATACTTTTTTTCAAAAGAGGCCTAATGCTCACTGGCTTCCCTTGCATTCAATGCTACAGGCGACAACAATGTTATACTCTTTTTGACCAGACAGCATCATATAGATGGGCTACACATACAGAGGGCCGTAGTTTTGTTCACTCGGATGCTTTCCCCGGTAAGATTCATTCAGCCTCTTGCCAATTTAAAGACATTTATGAAACACAGAGAGAGGAAATATACATTATTATGTAAATATATCACTAGCCACTTTAAACAATGCTACCTTATATAATGTTACTTACCCTACATTATTCATCTCATATGCATACGTATATACTGTACTCTATATCATCGACTGCATCCTTATGTAATACATGTATCACTAGCCACTTTAACTATGCCACTTTGTTTACATACTCATCTCATATGTATATACTGTACTCGATACCATCTACTGTATCTTGCCTATGCTGCTCTGTACCATCACTCATTCATATATCCTTATGTACATATTCTTTATCCCCTTACACAGTGTATAAGACAGTAGTTTAGGAATTGTTAGTTAGATTACTTGTTGGTTATTACTGCATTGTCGGAACTAGAAGCACAAGCATTTCGCTACACTCGCATTAACATCTGCTAACCATGTGTATGTGACAAATAAAATTTGATTTGATTTGAAAATTTTGTATGTTTTCCTGGTACATTTTTTGGGGAATCCATTAATACATGTCACCGACTTCAACCTCCCTGCTTCTCAATACTTCTACTAAATAATCAAACTAATAATTGCTCAACGTGTCTGTGATCGCGGCTGCGAGAAAAACATTTTTGGGGGTCTTTTTTGGTGGGGGGCACATGTCCCGGACAAAGTCTGTGTATAGCCCTGCCGTCATTAGTGTAGACATCACCATGTATAATGTCACTGCCAGTATTAAGGCTTTCATCGTCACTATGATTCCTAATGACACGGATTTCACTCCCTACTGCCAGTGCTTTCATCATTTGTCTCACCATTGTTTATTGTCAACACCATGGCCACATCTAGTAGTGCAACACACACAGATAGTTACAGGAGGACAGAGGCTGAAGCATACAGAGACAGTTTGCATACAGATGCATGTTCATGACAAAGACCTGTAACAGCAATTAGTGATCTAAGGTTACAGTTAGCTATTTAATTAAGGAACATATTAATGAACATCCACTTCAGACACAGATCACAGATCTCCATGTCTGCCCTGAGGGCCTTGATGGCTGATGAGCATTTCCTCCTCGTGGTCTCTGGTTTGGGTACAGCCCGTGGACATGTGTTCTACATACTGTAACCACCTTTGCCCAGTTATGCCAATAGGAGCAGTGGTTAGCAAGTTGCCTACAGGCTGGGAGGCACTGGTTCGAGACACCCAAGGGGTAGCGGTTTGCTACATAACGCACGTAAAGATATGCAATGGGGAGGTGTGGAGGCAGAGAGTTTGTACGCCATCTCACCATCATCTCCGCCTCGCTTTTCCTCTCCTCCCCTCGTCTCGCCCGCTACCGCGATGCTCGTTTGGAGTCCATCGTTAATTAATTGGAGAAGGCCCTACTTTACTTCTAAAGTTAAATCTATTTTTTGTTTGGCTGTTGAAAGACTGACGTGTACATACACACTGCAGGTCGACGTGTCTGCTAATTAAGACTCCAGAGGAAGGGCTAATTGCCGTAGCGTGCCTCTCGGCGGAGGAGAGGAGCGAGGGATGGAGGGAGGGATGGAGGGATGGAGGGAGAGAGTCTTCTCTTTCTCCAACGGCGCTAGCTAGCTGCCCGGAAAGCTTTGCCCTGTGGAGCACAGTGCTGCGGAGAATTAAAGGGCCTTATGTAAGCTTGTGGTGAAACTATTAAACGCCAACTAACCACCAACTTTTCCTTCTTGAGAGGAAATGAGGAACTAAGAACTTAACTGAACTGCCACTTGATTTAATGGAGCTCATTAAAAGTTGAACATCACAGAGATCCACATCCAAACACAGGATGTGTCTGAAATGGCACCCTATTCCCTATATAGTGCACTACTTTTGACCACAGACCTGGTGAAAAGTAGTGCACTATATAGGGAATACTGTAGGTGGCATTTTGGAGTCATCTCTACTCCTCCTCGGCCTGCTATAACTTTAGACTTCAATGGTCTAATGGCATTGTCTGCTAGAACGTTAAAGCTTTATCTGAAATACTTTATCTTACATACTTAAATACTGTGGTGCTGATGGACTATTGTCCAAATAATGGATACTCATCACCTTTTAACAAAGTCTTGAGGCCAGAACTTCAAACATTATTTATGAGTATGGAGAGACAGAAATAAGTAAAAATGAGGTTCAGACAGACAGAAAGAGAGAGAGAGAGAGACCCAGCACACAGCTGGAGAAGGAAAGAAAGGAAATAAATCTGTTTTGAGACACAATTAAGCCATGAGCCCAGCTACTGAAGACCATTATTACCACAAAGGGTACTTTGCTTTGGAAGATACACCGTTGAAACATTCCTACACATCAACCACACTACTAAATTCTGAAAGAAACAGCCTCTAAAAGAGAAAAGCGGAAGAAGGAAGAAGAGGGAGAAGCTGGAAAGGAGTCAAGGGCTGCGTCCCACATGGCAACCTATCCAGTACATAGTGCACTACTTTTGACCAGAGCCCTACGGGTCTTGGTCAAAAGTAATGCACTATGGGGGATTGGAGGGAAGCCATGTGCGACTGACATGTTTTCTGTTTGCTCCCGTGGTATTCTTAAAGTTTATGTGAGTTTTGCATCAGAACTGTATTTATTTTCAAATATTAGTTTGGTGATCCCTTTCCGTTAAAACCAAAATCAAAACTACTTTGGAATGTCGGCATGTCGACGAAACATAAGGCCAAAAGCATGACTTTGAGAAAACCCGGCCTACAAGACCCACTTTCATCACCGCCCTCTCCTGAGTCTGAGGGCCCGGGGACTCACACTTTACCCGGGTGTGCGGCTTGGCCTGGCGGCGCTGAAATGAACATTCTCGAGGCCATCAAACTACTACGCTCTGAGATAGTTGAAATGAAAACTGAGGTGGTTGCTATGATTTGAGGCCAGAATACAGGAGGTTTCTGATACTTTAAAAGCAGATTTAACCATCCTGCTGAACGAGACGGTGTCAGCTATCACATCACTCAAAACAACAACGGCGTCACACACTACAACGATCGCAGCACTGGAGACCTCCGCTACCAATGTCTCTGACTTAACTACATCCCTGGAGGCTGGCGGGAATTTGAAAAAGGTGAAGGAGAGCTGTGTGAGTTTAGAGGGATTCTCTCGCTGCAATAACCTGAGACTTGTATCGGTCCCAGTTTCAGAGGAAATGCTCGCGCCACGGATTTAGTTTCTGGGCTGCTGAAGGATGTTCTTGCCTTAGATGAAAAGCCCCTGATTGATCATGCCCACTGGTCGCTGCGTCCAAAGCCCAGGGATGGGGAGAGGCCCCGTGACATAATTATTCAAGTGCACTTTTTCATGAGAAGATGGAGATTCTCCGACGAGCCCGCAATACCACTCTGAGCTTCCAAGGACAGAGCTTCTCCATCTACCAGGACTACTCCCCCACTGTTTCCAGGCAGCGGACAGCTTTCGGGCAGGCCAAGCGACTACTACGGGACCATCCAGGTGTGAAGTATGGACTGCGATTCCCGGCCCGTTTATGACTATCTCATGATGGCAAAGACTACACATTTGAGTCTCCGGATGAGGCTATGGCTCACATTCAGCGTCACATCAAGAAGTCTGGAACTTGCTCACAGTTCAGCAACTGTTGCTTGCGAACTGTGGATAGTTAGTAACCCACCTGTGGTACAATTATGTTTAGTTATAACATTCTAGTCTTGTATAGTTGGCGATCCCATTCAGGCTTATTTGATGTGATCTAATGTTTTTATCATCTAGTGTGCGTGCCTTACAAGCATTCAGTCATTTTAATTTCATTGTATTAAGGTTTTACCTAACTCCTGTGTTTCTAGGTTGTCTCGCTCACCTATTCAGTTTGTTTACACATTGTCTCAGTGACTCAAAACATGTTTGGTTATTTGTTTACTGCATCCGTTTGCATTGACCCAGTAAACAGTAAATGTTTCCCGATGCTACACGGTTTTTGGGGTCTTCACTTCAATTTTAAAAGTTTTGAGCTCATTTATGCCCAGCAAACATTCAACATTGCGCACACGTAATTTTTTGGTCTTGGTTGTAAGCTGTCTCAGCGTCAAGTAGACAACTATTATAATGATTTTTATTTTTTAAGATTTTTTTAGATTGTTTTACTACGATTTCCTTACTTCAAATTAGGTTTTTGGCTGAGAGCCTTTATACATTTGATTTATTTTCTCTCTCAATGCCTGTTATAAGACTGGGAATATAATTATATACATCTACAAGTGGTGCTTTTGTAATTTTGTTTGCACAAGGGATTCACTTTTATTTTTTTATTTAAAAAAATAAAATAAAAAAAATCTATCTTTTTACTGCTTGATCCACTAACAAAACGCGACTTTGAGTTTAGGTTTAAGACCGTACTCTCACAGACACACTGTGCGAAGAGACCATGTTCTATTTAGGGATGGGGATTGAGGGGGATGGGGGTTGAATTGTTCAGTTCTAATTTGTCATTCTGTCTTTTTAGTTTTTTTCTGTACTTTTTCCAAACATCTACCACCATACATTATTACTCTGAGACAAGTTATTCTGGGGGTTTTGGGCGCTCATTGCTTTTCCATTCTATGCTCTAATGACAGGGTTGTATAACGGGAATGCCCAGAGGGGCCGAAATAATGCGATCAAGTACATTTCGTGGAACATCAAAGGGGTTAATAACCCGGTGAAGCGTAAGAGGGTGTTGACATACTTAAAGGGTTTGAATGCCAATGTTGCATTTCTACAAGAGACTCACTTGAGGACTGGTGAGCATTTTAGGATGTGTAGGGACAGGGTTGGTCAAGTGTTCCACTCTAACTTTCATAGTAAATCAAGAGGTGCTGCCATTTTTGTTGATAAAGCTACTCCCTTTGTAGCTTCTGAGGTTATTGCTGATCCTAAGGGATGATACGTCATAGTAACAGGAAAACTGTTTTCTACCCCTCTTGTTTTGGCTAGTGTTTTTGCTCCCAATTGGGATGACACACATTTAATTTCTTCCTTTTTGTCTGCTATAACCAATTGAGATTGTCATTTGTTGATTTTAGGGGGGGATTTCAACTATAAAATGTCCCCAGTTCTTGACAAGTCCCAACGAACAACTACAGGCCCATCTAAATGTGCCCTACTTATTCAATCCTTTCTTCAGAAATATGCTATGTTTGAGGCTTGGCGTTTCCTACATCCTACAGATAGACAGTATTCCTTTTATTCTCATGTTCATCAAACATACTCCCGGATTGATTACTTCTTTATGGATAAAACACTTCTGCCTAACCTTTGGCAGTGTACTTATGAGAGTATTGTTATTTCTGACCATTCACCATTAGTGCTTGAACTTGAGTTTCCCCAGCGACCTCCTATGTGTTATCAATGGCGTCTTAAGCCCATTGTACTCCCAGATAAGGAGTTTGTCAATTTCATTTCTTCTGAAATCACCTTATTCCTAGCAACAAATTCAACACCAGGTATGTCCTGCTCTACCATATGGGAGTCTCTCAAAGCATACCTACATGGCCAAATGATTTCTTATAAAATCACCTCAAGCTGAACCTCGGCAAGACGGAGCTGCTCTTCCTCCCGGGGAAGGACTGCCCGTTCCATGATCTCGCCATCACGGTTGACAACTCCATTGTTTCCTCCTCCCAGAGCGCTAAGAACCTTGGCGTGATCCTGGACAACACCCTGTCGTTCTCAACTAACATCAAGGCGGTGGCCCGTTCCTGTAGGTTCATGCTCTACAACATCCGCAGAGTACGCCCCTGCCTCACACAGGAAGCGGCGCAAGTCCTAATCCAGGCACTTGTCATCTCCCGTCTGGATTACTGCAACTCGCTGTTGGCTGGGCTCCCTGCCTGTGCCATCAAACCCCTACAACTCATCCAGAACGCCGCAGCCCGTCTGGTGTTCAACCTTCCCAAGTTCTCTCACGTCACCCCGCTCCTCCGCTCTCTCCACTGGCTTCCAGTTGAAGCTCGCATCCGCTACAAGACCATGGTGCTTGCCTACGGAGCTGTGAGGGGAACGGCACCGCAGTACCTCCAGGCTCTGATCAGGCCCTACACCCAAACAAGGGCACTGCGTTCATCCACCTCTGGCCTGCTCGCCTCCCTACCACTGAGGAAGTACAGTTCCCGCTCAGCCCAGTCAAAACTGTTCGCTGCTCTGGCCCCCAATGGTGGAACAAACTCCCTCACGACGCCAGGACAGCGGAGTCAATCACCACCTTCCGGAGACACCTGAAACCCCACCTCTTCAAGGAATACCTAGGATAGGATAAGTAATCCTTCTCACCCCCCTCCCCCTTAATGATTTAGATGCACTATTGTAAAGTGGCTGTTCCACTGGATGTCAGAAGGTGAATTCACCAATTTGTAAGTCGCTCTGGATAAGAGCGTCTGCTAAATGACTTAAATGTAATGTAAATGTTATACAGCCAACCAAAACAGAGTTAGCTCTCAGCGACTTCAGGACCTGAGCGAGTCCATAGCCACATTGGATGAGAAGTATGCTACGGATCCTTACTCTGGTCTGCTTAAAGATCGCCAACTACTTCAATCTGAATTTGATGAGCTTTCTACCAGGCAAGCTGAACAGTTACTCTTGCGAGCTCGGTACAGAATGTATGAACAAGGTGACAAGGCCAGTAAACTCCTTGCACATCAGATCCGTAAATCTGAGGCCTCACGTTTAATCCCACAAATAAGGACCCCGTCTGGTGCCACCACAGTTATACATAAAGAGATCAATGATCAATTAAAACAATTTTACTCGGCGCTATACACCTCTGAATCCCCTCAAGACCCTTTGTTGATTGATTCCTTCTTAAAGGCTTGAATATGCCTTCAATTGATACAGACTGATTACAAAATCCTAGCCAAGCTTTTGGCCATCCGTATGGAAGGCTCGCTGCACCAAGTAATACACTCTGACCAGACTGGCTTTGTGAGAAATAGGCATTTGATTTTCAATATTAGGCGCCTTATGAATATACTGTACTCCCCAGCGTCGGAGGACCCGGAGGTGGTGGTCTCACTTGATGCGGAAAAAGCGTTTGACCGCGTTGAGTGGGATTACCTAACAGCTGCCCTTTATAGATTTGGCTTTGGCCCCAAATTCATTGCGTGGATAAAGATTCTTTATTTTCCCCGTGGCTTCGGTACGGACTAACAACTTGTCCTCTGACTCTTTTCCCTTGCACCGCGGATCCAGACAAGGTTGTCCACTCTCCCCCTTGTTGTTTGCTTTGGCAATCGAGCCTCTCACCATTGCGCTCTAAAAATGCCATTCAAGGAATAATCAGGACGGGCTTAGAGCAGAAAGTCTCGCTATATGCTGACGACCTCCTTTTGTTTATCTCCAACCTTGATACCTCATTGCCACGTGCCTTATCTGTTTTTAAAAAGTTTGGATCAATCTCAGGGTACAAGCTGAATCTAGGCAAGAGTGAGCTTTTTCCTGTAAACAAGGCTGCTTTAAAGTGCTCTTTTACAAGTTCTCAGTTTAGGATTGTCCGGGATCAATTCACCTATTTGGGAGTTAAAATGACAAGGAAATATTCAAATTTGTTTCAGTAAAACTTTGTTGCTCTAGCAGACAGTTTGAAACAATCTTTCACTTTTTGGAATTCGCTACCTCTTACTCTTATCGGAAGTATTAGTGTCATTAAAATGAGTGTGTTGCCCAAATTTTTATATTTATTTCAATGTTTACCAATTTTTATTCCAAAATCTTTTTTTATTTCCCTGGATCAAACATTCATGCATTTTATTTGGGGTGGCAAGGTACCACGGATTGGTAGAAAACATTTACAGAAGCCGAAGTCATTGGGGAGTTTAGATCTACCAAATTTTCAGACATACTATTGGGCTGCAAATTTCAGAGCCCTTCTGTACTGCCTGCAGACTGATCCTACTGGCCCTAGACCACTCTGGGTCCAGATGGAGTCTGGATCATGTAAACCTGCTGTACTTTCTTCTGTGTTGTGCTCGTCTCTCCCAGTGTCCCTAGGTAAAAGGTGTGTCAACCCAATTGTAAAGCAGTCTCTTAAAATTTGGAATCAGTTCTGTTTAGCCTTTGGCCTCCGAGGCTTTTCTCTATTCGGGCCCAATCAATCAGAACATTTTATTTCCTCCAACATTTTATTTCCTTCTTTGAATGTTGGGGCTTTTGGCATCTGTCACTCACTAGACCTATCCTCACTAGCCCAATTATACTTTGATGATACATTTGCAACTCACCTACAGGAAAAGTTCAACCTCCCCCAATCCCACTTTTTCCTCTATCTCCAGACTAGGAACTTTGTCAGAGCTAACACACCTGAATTTCCCTATAGGCATGCGAATACAGCTATAGAGAGCATCTTGGAGCTGAACAAGCTTCCTAGGGGCACAATTTCAGATGTATATGCAATCATTCATGACTTACAGAACCCTTCTTTGGTGCCTTTAAAGACTCGATGGGAAAAGGATTTGGGGGAGGAACTTGGGGAAGACACCTGGGAATCTGTGCTACACAGGGTGCATTCGTCCTCTTTTAGCACTAGACACAGCCTCAATCAATTCAAGGTGGTTCACCGTATCAACTGGTCTCGGGCCAAACTTGGAAGAATATTGTCTGATTTTGATCCTACCTGTGTCAGATGTCAAATGGAACCAGCCACACTGTTGCATATGTTTTGGGGCTGTCATAAACTACCAGGTTTCTGGGAATTAATATTTAAATGTTTCTCTGATATATATGACACTGTTATAGATCAGTCTCCCCGTACAGCCCTTTTTGGAGTACTGTCCATAGGTACTCCCCTGTCAAGAAT
This sequence comes from Oncorhynchus masou masou, assembly GCF_036934945.1. Classification (NCBI taxonomy): domain Eukaryota; kingdom Metazoa; phylum Chordata; class Actinopteri; order Salmoniformes; family Salmonidae; genus Oncorhynchus; species Oncorhynchus masou. Next base: position 27,996,498 of record NC_088223.1, on the reverse strand, counting down.
CCAGTCGGACACTGTTGCTTATACAACTCTTTTAGCTAGACGGCTAATACTACAGAACTGGAATATGGCAGCTCCCCCATCTTATAAATATTGGGTGAGAGATGTGTTGTGCTCTCTGAAACTAGAAAAAATGCAATTCAATTCACGTGGGAACCACAAACTGTTTAATGAGGCTTGGGCTCCATTCCGGTCTTACTTTAAACAGTCCATCCTCTGATGGCATTCCTATTAAAACCAAAATAGGTCTGTATTTGACCCCACTGTGACTTTTTTTAAACATTTATTTCACCTTTATTTAACCAGGTAGGCTAGTTGAGAACAAGTTCTCATTTAGAACTGCGACCTGGCCAAGATAAAGCATAGCAGTGTGAACAGACAGCAACACAGAGTTACACATGGAGTAAACAATAAACAAGTCAATAACACAGTAGAAAGAAAAAAGAAAAGAAAAAAAGAGTCTATATACATTGTGTGCAAAAGGCATGAGGAGGTAGGCGAATAATTACAATTTAGCAGATGAACACGGGAGTGATAAATGATCAGATAGTCATGTGCAGGTAGAGATACTGGTGTGCAAAAGAGCAGAAAAGTAAATAAATAAAAACAGTATGGGGATGGAGTAGGTAAATTGGGTGGGCTATTTACCGATGGACTACGTATAGCTGCAGCGATCGGTTAGCTGCTCAAATAGCAGATGTTTAAAGTTGGTGAGGGAGATAAAAGTCTCCAACTTCAACGATTTTTGCATTTCATTCCAGTCACAGGCAGCAGAGAACTGGAAGAAAAGGCGGCCAAATGAGGTGTTGGCTTTAGGGATGATCAGTGAGATACACCTGCTGGAGCGCGTGCTACGGGTGGGTGTTGCCATCGTGACCAGCGAACTGAGATAAGGCGGAGCTTTACCTAGCATGGACTTGTAGATGACCTGGAGCCAGTGGGTCTGGCGACGAATATGTAGCGAGGGCCAGCCGACGAGAGCATACAGGTCGCAGTGGTGGGTAGTATAAGGTGCTTTAGTAACAAAGCGGATGGCACTGTGATAAACTGCATCCAGTTTGTTGAGTAGAGTATTGGAAGCCATTTTGTAGATGACATTGCCGAAGTCGAGGATCGGTAGGATAGTCAGTTTTACTAGGGTAAGTTTGTCGGCGTGAGTGAAGGAGGGTTTGTTGCGAAATAGAAAGCCGATTCTAGATTTGATTTTAGATTGGAGATGTTTGATATGAGTCTGGAAGGAGAGTTTACAGCCTAGCCAGACACCTAGGTAATTATAGATGTCCACAATTCTAGGTCGGAACCATCCAGGGTGGTGATGCTAGTCGGGCGTGCGGGTGCAGGCAGCGAACGGTTGAAGAGCATGCATTTGGTTGTACTACCGTTTAAGAGCAGTTGGAGGCCACGGAAGGAGTGTTGTATGGCATTGAAGCTCGTTTGGAGGTTAGATAGCACAGTGTCCAAGGAAGGGCCGGAAGTATACAGAATGGTGTCGTCTGCGTAGAGGTGGATCAGGGAATCGCCCGCAGCAAGAGCAACATCATTGATATATACAGAGAAAAGAGTCGGCCCGAGAATTGAACCCTGTGGCACCCCCATAGAGACTGCCAGAGGACTGGACAACATGCCCTCCAATTTGTCACACTGAACTCTGTCTACAAAGTAGTTGGAGAACCAAGCAAGGCAGTCATTAGAAAAACCGAGGCTACTGAGTCTTCCGATGAGAATATGGTGATTGACAGAGTCGAAAGCCTTGGCCAGGACGATGAAGACGGCTGCACAGTACTGTCTTTTATTGATGGTGGTTATGATATCGCTTAGTACCTTTAGCGTGGCTGAGGTGCACCCGTGACCGGCTCGGAAACCAGATTGCACAGCGGAGAAGGTACGGTGGGATTCGAGATGGTCAGTGATCTGTTTGTTGACTTGGCTTTCGAAGACCTTAGATAGGCAGGGCATGATGGATATAGGTCTGTAACAGTTTGGATCCAGGGTGTCTCCCCTTTGAATAGGGGGATGACCGCGGCAGCTTTCCAGTCCTTGGTGATCTCAGACGATATGAAAGAGAGGTTGAACAGGCTGGTAATAGGGTTTTCTACGATGGCGGCGGATAGGTCCAGATTGTCAAGCCCAGCTGATTTGTACGGGTCCAGGGTTTTGCAGCTCTTTCAGAACATCTGCTATCTGGATTTGGGTAAAGGAGAAGCTGGGGAGGCGTGGGCGAGTAGCTGGCTTTAAAAAGCTGGCCTTTGCTTTCCTGACTGACTGCGTGTATTGGTTCCTGACTTCCCTGAACAGTTGCATATCGCGGGGACTATTCAACTTAAGGGTTGGATGAGCATTTCTTTGTGTTTTTTTCTGGGGGGGGGCATTAAGGTTGATGTGCTTATTGATTGTGACCTGTGGATGCCTTGTTCATCTTGCCCGGGCAGAGACAAAAATGTGAGCTTGTTTTTCCCAGTTTTAAAAATTTTTTATTTAAAAAAATAAATAATTGTTCGCGCCTACATAAAATTTTTTTTATTTTTTTAAAGCCTAGTAAACTATTTTATTTTTGGTCCAGTGGATGGTCGGTCTGTGGTCATGACTGTCTGTGAGTGGTTGCATTTCTCCACCCCTTTCCCTTGACTGTTTACAATGGTGAGGTGTTTGCTCAGTCCCTATACTATAGATTGCCCTTTAACCTGTGTAACCTTCTGCCTGGTCTGTTTAACTTCTCTAAAGTCTGGTATCTTTAAAGCTATTTAAAAAAAACTAGTGCACTTAATAGGAAATATGGTGCGATTTTGGGACGCCACCCATCTAATGCATAACTTTAAACAACTCCATCTTCAAAGTTGCATAACATTAAAAAGCCATAATTCAATCGAGTTCTCAACATCAAAAACACACAACGGTGTTGAGGAGACAACGCCTCGCCCTCCTCTCTCCCCATGCTGACGCAACCTCACAAATCTATAGGTTATCAATAACGTCATATTTCGTTTAGATTTCAAACATTCCACTTCATTCCCAGCTGGGGGGCAAGCACAGCCTGCTCCAATGCATTACATTCTGTGCGTTCTCTAATTATCTCCTTCTCTCTTTCTTTCTCTCTCTCGGAGGACCTGAGCCCTAGGACCATGCCCCAGGACTACCTGATATGATGACTCCTTGCTGTCCCCAGTCCACCTGACAGTGCTGCTGCTCCAGTTTCAACTGTTCTGCCTTATTATTATTCGACTATGCTGGTCATTTATGAACATTTGAACATCTTGGCCATGTTCTGTTATAATCTCCACCCGGCACAGCCAGAAGAGGACTGGCCACCCCACATAGCCTGGTTCTTCTCTAGGTTTCTTCCTAGGTTTTGGCCTTTCTAGGGAGTTTTTCCTAGCCACCGTGCTTCTACACCTGCATTGTTTGCTGTTTGGGGTTTTAGGCTGGGTGTCTGTACAGCACTTTGAGATATCAGCTGATGTACGAAGGGCTATATAAAGAAATTTGATTTGATTTGATTTGACATTGCAGAAACACAGCTGGATTGCACTCTCTTACATCTCTATAACGTAGACATTGGGAGTCGAGAAGCAGGAGGTAAGTTTAATATAACAAATAACATGGATCGATACTATGTAGGAGTAGCTTCTAGACATGAACAAACAGAAACAATACTGCCTGGGGAAGGAATCTAAGGCAGTACCAGTTAAAGGGGAGGTACTGAGGAGGTAATGGAGTCCAGGTGTGCTTAATGATGAAGCGCAGGTGCGTGTAATAATGAAAGCCAGGTGTGCGTAATTATGGTTCCCAGGACCGGTGGTTAGTAAACCGGAGGGAGTAGACATGACAGTACCCCACTGACACGCGGCTCCAGCCGCAGGATGATGCCGACCAGGGGGACGGCCCCAGGATGAGAAAAGGATCCGTCCAAGCAGCAAAAATGGAAATCACGGATGATGTTTGGATCCAGAATGTCCTCCACCAGAACCCAACATGGCTCCTCTGGGCCGTGCACCAGGTATGGGAGCCAACACCCACGATGTCTGGAGTTCAGTGGGGATCTGACGGCATAGGCGGGAGCTCCCTCGACGTCCAGGGGGGAGGGAGGGGTGTCGTGGGGGACAGCATCAGCCAGGGGACAAGGAACCACTGACCTGAGAAGGGAGATGTGAAAAGAAGGTGAGATCCAGTAGTCACTGGGAAGCTGCAACTCATACATCACCTCGTCGACCCTCTGGAGAACCTTAAACGGCTCCACAAACCGGAGGCTCTGCTTCTTGCAGGGCAGGTGGAGTGGGAGGTTCCTGGTAGAGAGCCAGATGCGATCCCCAGGATGGAACACGGGAGTCTCACTGCGGTGGCGGTCTGCCTGCTCCTTCTGATGGTGGACGGCTCACTGGAGTTTCACGTGAACCTTGCCCCATACATCTTCTGCACACCTGAACTACTCATCAACCACTGGAGCTTCGGTCTGACCTGGGGTCCATGGAGCCAGAGCCGGCTGAAAACCCAGAACACACTGGAAGGGAGTCAGCCCAGTGGAGGACTGATGTAATGAATTCTGGGCGTATTCCGCCCATGGAAGGAATCGGGCCCACTCTCTCTGCCGGTCCTGGCAGGGACTCCTCAGGAACCTCCCCAGCTCCTGGTTCATCCTCTGCACCTGCTATTTGACTGAGGCCTATACCTGGAAGTGAGGCTGACCGTGACCCCGAGCTTCTCCATAAAGGCTCTCCATACCCGTGATGTGAATTGGGGCCTACGGTCGGAGACGATGTCCTCCAGAAGGCCATAATGCCGGGAGACCTGCTGGAATAATGCCTCAGCGAACTGGATAGAGCAGCGGGGAGACCAGAGAGAGGAATGAAACGACAGGATTTAGAAAATCTATTCACAACCACAAAAATGGTGATGAAACTGTCAGAGGATGGGAGACAAAGTCAATGGATAGATGAGACCAGGGATGCTGAGGCACAGCAAGGGGAAGGAGCATGCAGGAGCATGCCAGGGGGACTTGGTTTGAGCACATACGGAACAGGAGTTGACGTAGCGACTAACGTCCTGTGCCAAGGTAAACCACAAATACTTCTCGGAGAAGGATTAGGTAGTGCGAGAAATACCTGGATGTCCAGCGACGCCAGCTGTCAGCGCCCAGGTCAGCAGCCGATCCCTTATCCCTGTGGGAACGTAGACACACTCAGGACGACAGCTGTCAGCGCCCGGGTCAGCAGCCGATCCCTTATCCCTGTGGGAACGCAGACACACTCAGGACGACAGCTGTCAGCGCCCAGGTCAGCAGCCGATCCCTTATCCCTGTGGGAACGTAGACACACTCTCCAGAGCCAGGCGGATGTCCACATCTATGTCCCAGACCACAGGGGCTATGACTCGAGAGGACGGAATTATGGTAGCATTCTGGACAGGACCCTCTCCCGAATCGTTGAGATGTGACAGGGCATCGGCTTTGGTGTTCTTTGAACTTGGGCGATAGGTCAGTGTGAAGTCAAATCTTGTAAAGAACAGGGCCCATCTTGCTTGGTGTTAAAACCTCTTTGGGCTAGGGGGCGGTATTTTCACGTCCGGATGAAAAGCGTGCCCAAAGTAAACTGCCTGTGGATAGAAAACAGTCTAGTTTCTAAAACTGTTAAAATTATGTCTGTGAGTATAACAGAACTTATTTGGCAGGCAAAACCCCGAGGGCAAACCATCCAGGAATTGTATTTTTTGAGGTGACAGTGTTTTCAATGGGTTTTCTATGTGGATCTAAATTTCAGAGGCACTTGCTTGCAGTTCCTATCGCTTCCACTAGACGTCAACAGTCATTAGAAATTGGTTGATGTTTTTCCTTTGAGAAATGCAGAAGTAGGGCTGTTCAGAACGAGGGTCGAGTCTAGTGTACTGTTGTGGTTGGGGCGCGCGACCTGAAAGCTCGCTCCACTTTGTTTTCATCTGGTTTTGAAAGCAGTTTATTCCGTCTTAAATTTTATTGATTATTTACGTTTAAAAATACCTAAAGTTGTATTAGGAAAGTTGTTTGAAATGTTTGGATCAAGTTTACAGGTAACATATTAGATACTTTGTAGTCATGTTGCGCAAGTTGGAACCGGTGTTTTTCTGGATCAAATGCGCCAAATAAATGGACATTTTGGAGATATAACCACAGAATTTATCGAACAAAAGGACCATTTGTGATGTTTAATGGAAATATTGGAGTGCCAACAGAAGAAGATCTTCAAAGGTAAGGCATGAATTATATCGTTATTTCTGACTTTTGTGTCGCGCCCGGCAGGATGAATTATGATTTTCATGTGTTTGTTTGATGGGGTGCTGTCCTCAGATAATCGCATGGTTTGCTTTAGCCGTAAAGCCTTTTTGAAATCTGACACGGTGGCTGGATTAACAAGTTGATCTTTAAACCGATGTATGATTTATGAATTATTATTATGAGTATTTCTGTTTTTGAATTTGGCGCGCTGCTATTTCACTGGATGTTGTCAAATCAATCCCGTTAACGGGATTGGCGTGCGAAGGGATCACTAAGAAGTTAACGAGTCGTGGTGTGATCATAACACCTGACCTAGAATTCCTTACAATCAAATGCCGACTGCATTATCTACCAAGAGAATTCTCTTCGATTATAATCACAGATGTGTATATCCCCCCCAAGCAGACACCTCGATGGCCCTGAAAGAACTTCATAGGACTCTATGTAAATTGGAAACCACATATCCTGAGGCCGCATTTATTGTAGCTGGTCATTTTAACAAGGCTAATCTGAAAATAAGGCTCCCTAAATTTGAGCATATCGAATGTACGACCAGGGCTGGCAAAATTTTGGATCATTGCTACTTTAACTTCCTCAACGCATACAAAGCCCTCCCCCACCCACCTTTCGGCAAATGTGACCATGACATTTTGTTGCTCCCAGCCTATAGACAGAAACTAAAACAGTAAATCAGAGTGCTCAGGTCTGTTCAATGCTGGTCCGTTGAATCTGATTCCAAGCGTCAAGATTGCTTCGATCATATGGACTGGGATATGTTCCGAATAGCCTCAGACAACAACATTGGTGTATACGCTGATTCGGTGAACGAGTTCATTAGGAAGTGCGTCAGTGATGTTGTACCCATGGTGACAATTAAAACCTTCCCCAACCAGAAACCGTGGATGGATGGCAGCATTTGCGCAAAACTGAAAGTGCGAACCACTGCTTTTAATCATGGCAAGGCGACCAGAAACATGCTTGAATACAAACAGTGTAGCTATACCCTCCGCAAACAAGCTAAGCATCAATATAGAGACAAAGGAGAGTCGCAATTCAACGACTCAGACACGAGACGTATGTTGCAGGGTCTACAGTCAATCACGGATTACAAAAAGAAAACCAGTCACGTCGCGGACACTGAAATCTTGCTCCCAGATAAAATAAACAACGTCTTTGCCCGCTTTGAGGACAATACAGTGCCACTGACACAGCCCGCTACCAAAACATGCGGGCTCTCCTTCACCGCAGTCAACGTGTGTAAAACATATAAACGTGTTAACCCTCGCAAGGCTGCTGGCCCAGACGGCATCCCCAGCCACGTCCTCAGAGCATGCGCAGACCAGCTGACTGGTGTGTTTACGGACATATTCAATCAATCCCTACCCAGTCTGCTGTTCCCATATGCTTCAAGAGGGCCACCATTGTTCCTGTTCCCAAGAAAGCTAAGGTAACTGAGCTAAACGACTATTGCCCGTTGCACTCACTTCCGTCATCATGAAGTGCTTTGAGAGACTAGTTAAAGATCATATCACCTCCCCCCTACCGGACACCCTAGACCCACTCCAATTTTCATACCACCCCAAAAGGTCCACAGACAATGCAATCACAATCACACTGCACACTGCCCTATCCCATTTGGACAAGAGGAATACCTATGTCAGAAAGCTGTTCATCGACTACAGCTCAGCATTTAACACCATAGTGCCCTCCAAACTCGTTATTAAGCTCGAGACCCTGGGTCTCGACTCAGCCCTGTGCAACTGGGTTCTGGACTTTCTGATGGGCCGCCCCCAGGTGTTGAAGTTAGGAAACAACATCTCCACCCCGCTTGTCCTCAACACTGGGGCCCCACAAGGGTGCGTTCTCAGCCTTCTCCTGTACTCTCTGTTCACCTATGACTGTGTGGCCATGCACACCTCCAACTCAATCATCAAGTTTTCAGACGACACTAAAGTGGTAAGCTTGACTACAAACAACGACGAGACGGCCTACAGGGAGGAGGTGAGGGCCCTCGGAGTGTGGTGTCAGGAAAATAACCTCACACTCAACGTCAACAAAGCATAGGAGATGATCGTGAACTTCAGGAAACAGCAGAGGGAGCATCCCCCTATCCACATCCACGGGACAGTAGTGGAGAAGGTGGAAAGTTTTAAGTTCCTCGGCGTACACATCACAGACAAATTGGAATGGTCCACCCACACAAACAGCATGGTGAAGAAGGCGCAACAGCGCCTCTTCAACCTCAGGAGGCTGAAGAAATTTTGATTGTCACCAAAAATACTCACAAACTTTTACAGATGCATCCTGTCGGGCTGTATCACCGCCTGGTACGGCAACTGCTCCGCCCACAACCGTAAGGCTCTCCAGAGGGCAGTGAGGTCTGCACAAAGCATCACCGAGGGCAAACTACCTGCCCTCCAGGACACCTGATGTCACAGGAAGGCCAAGAAGATCATCAAGGACAACAACCACCCAAGCCACTGCCTGTTCACCCCACTATCATCCAGAAGGCAAGGTCAATACAGCTGCATCAAAGCTGGGACACGAGAGACTAAAAAACAGCTTCTATCTCAAGGCCTTCAGACTGTTAAACAGCCATCACTAACATTGAGTGGCTGCTGCCAACATACTGACTCAAATCTCTAGCCACTGTAATAATAAAAAATTGGATGTAATAAATGTGCCACTTTAAACAATGGCACTTTATATAATGTTTACATACCCTACATTACTCATCTCATATGTATATACTGTACTCTTGCCTATGCCGTTCGGCCATCGCTCAACCGTGTATATATACTGTATATATGTACATGTTCTTATTCATTCCTTTACACTTGTGTGTATGAGGTAGTTGTTGTGAAATTGTTCGATTTCTTGTTAGATATTATTGCACGGTCGGAGCTAGAAGCACAAGCATTTCGCTACACTCGCATTAACATCTGCTAACCATGTGTATGTGACCAATAACATTTGATTTGATTTGATCTCCACTTTAAAGTCATACATTTTCTTCTTCTTAAGTGGTTGATTGCTACTAACTCATAGTAATCCCCACCCAGTTGACTACTTTAAAATGGTGGAAGACAGACAGCCAGTCAAGAGGTGACTGCCAGTCAGGCAGACAGACAGACAGCCAGTCAACCCTCAATGGCAATGTCCATAAAGTCGTTTTTTTCAAAGTTGCCAAAACGTCACGTGCGTCAACTTATATTATACTGTATCATTGCATTCGTAACAACCTAACCATTACGAAACTTCTATGCGATCAAATAATCCTATATATATAGCAAACTAGTAATGAAGATTTGACACTCCCTCATTGATTTGACACTCCCTCATTAATCTCTATACAACAATTTCTCACTTCATGGGCTTATTTTCATAGATATAAGAATTTATATAAGAATATGGGCAGAGTAAAACCTCTTGCTTCGCCTCTTCCTCTCTGGCAATCATCATTTATTAGAAAAACACAGTTTCCATCATAATTTGTTGCAATTAAGTTCAACAAAAGAAGAATCCATCCCTGTCGAAAGGATAAAAATGTTGTCAATCTTCATAACATTAAAGCCTGGCATGTTTTACACTAGTGAGTTGGCACACTGATTAACACAGTCAGCAAGATAACAATTATTTGGTGCTATCGCCCCTTCACAGGCCCCCTATTTCTACCCTCTCTCTCACTCTCTCTTCCTCCCCTCTCTCTCACTCTTTCACCCCCCCCCCCCCCACACACACTCTTTCTCTATCCCTCTTGCTCTGAGTCATCAGAATCACAAATACAGTATACAGATAAACAAATACAAAAGTCCACCCACGCATTTAAGCAGAAAAAGCTACTTCAAAACATAACTATCCACCCACATGTGTTGACATACGCTCATCACTAACCGGTAATGCACCATCAAAGCTGAGCTGCCATTACAGTAATACACAAGCAGCGGTACACACACTCAGTCACACACCCACACACTCTTGAGTGACACGCCTATCCATCATTGCAGTAATCGGTGACAATCACCTGCCTCAGTCAATTACACCTCACTAATTGTTGAGATGCAGACACACACACAGAGCCGTACAAACACTGACAGGGAACACACACACTTTTCTTTTTCTCTCTATATAAAATCATTATCATAGCTGTATGCTTGTAGGTACTTATTCAAGTGTAGTTTATTCAGAGGGGTCTGAAATTATTGACACCTTTGAGATGAGCAAAAATGACTATAAAATACATGACTAAAATACTGAGCTGATTTGTATGCTCCAAAAAATCTAGAAATTATATAATCTTGTACTAATAGAACTGCTCCGATAGAGCCATTTTGTTTAACGGGGGGGGGGGTAGGGGTAGAGCTGTTTAGCCACGCACACCAGTGGTGGGTTTGACATCGAAATGAGGTTGCAGAAAAGAAACCCATACCTACGGTAAAATATGGTGGTTATGGGGCTATTTTGCTTCGTCTGGTCCTGGTGCCCTTAAGGTAAATTCAACAGCATCATGAACTTTACACAGTACCAGCCAGGATATTTTTGCCAAAAACCTGGTTGCCTCTGCCAGGAGGCTGAAACTTAGCCGCAAGACAATAACCCCAAGCACACATTAAAATCCATAAAGAAATTGATAATTGGCCAGAAAATCAACATTTTGCAATGACCATCTCAGTCTCCGGACTTGAATCCCATTGAAAACCTGTGGTTTGAATTGAAGAGAGCAGTCAATAACCACAGACAAAGGATATCAAGGATCTGGAAAGATTCTGTATGGAGGAATGGTCTTAGATCCCTCCCAATGTGTTCTCCAACTCATGAAACATTTTAGAAAAAGTCTCCGTTATCCTCACAAGGTGAGGTATTGAAAGGGATGGAAACAGGGTGATAATTTTGACCCCTACCTTTTTGATAAAACTTATTTCTCTGAGCAATTGTATTGGTGGAAAATAGTACAATTTCCACATTTTTATAGCTGAGTATTGAAATGGTTTATTTTATACAGTCATTTTTGCTCATCTTTATCAAAGGTGTCTCATTGCAGCCATAGCAAAAGCCAGTATACAGTGCCTTCAGAAAGTACTCATACCCCTTGACGTTGTCACGTTCTGACCATCGTTTTTTTGTGTTTTCCTTGTTTTAGTGTTGGTCAGGACATGAGCTGGGTGGGCATTCTATGTTGTGTGTCTAGTTTGTCCGTTTCTATCTATGGCCTGATATGGTTCTCAATCAGAGGCAGATGTCATTGTCTCTGATTGGGAACCATATTTAGGTAGCCTGTTTTGTGTTGGGTTTGGTGGGTGGTCTTCTGTCCTTGTGTCATTGCACCAGATAGGACTGTTCCGGTTTTCACTTTTGTTGTTTTGTATTTTGTAGTGTTCTCATATATGGTCTTGATTAAACATGAACACTAACCACGCTGCATTTTGGTCCTCCTCTCCTTCAGCGGAAGAAAACTGTTACAGAACCACCCACCACAAAAGGACCAAGCGGCGTGATAACAGGCAGCAGCAGGAGAAGCAGCAGCAGCAGCAGGAGAGGCAGCAAAATTTGGAGAAATAGACTTGGGAGGAGATCCTAGACGGGAAAGGACCCTTGGCACAGCCAGGAGATTATCGCCGCCCCAAAGAAGAGCTGGAGCCAGCGAAGGCAGAGAGGCGCTGGTATGTGGAGGCAGCACGGCGGCGCGGATGGAAGCCCGAGACCTGAGCCAACTCCCCCGTTTACCGTGAGGAGCCAAGGATGGAATCAGAGCAGTCGGAGAAGTTGAGGTGTGCGTCTGATGAGTGTGGAGGAGTTATTGGACAAATTGGAGGAGAGTGAATGGAGGGGAGATTATGAGACATTCGAGGAGTTGTTGATAAAATTGGAGGAGAGTGAGGAGAGAGAGCTGTCGGTTTGGCGCAGTATCCACGGCACTCGTACTGAGGTGCATGCTAGCCGTGCTAACCGTGGCGGGCATTGTATGCGGTAGAACCGTGTTATGCGGTGGGACGCACGGTGTCCCCAGTACACGTGCTTAGCCCGGTGCGCTACATCCCAGCTCCCCACATCTGCCAGGCTCAGGTGAAGATCCAGCCAGGGCGGATGGTGCCAGATCTCCAGTACGCCTTCACGGTCCGGTCCATCAAGTGCCACCTCCATGCACCAGCCCTCCGGTAGCAGCCCCCCACAACAGGCTGTCTCTCCGTCCTTTGGCTACAGGTGCTCCCGCCTGTCCAGAGCCGCTAGAGTCTCCCGCCTGTCCAGAGCCACTAGAGTCTCCCGCCTGTCCGGAGCCGCTAGAGTCTCCCGCCTGTCCGGAGCCGCCAGAGTCTCCCGCCTGTCCGGAGCCGCCAGAGTCTCCCGCCTGTCCAGAGCCGCCAGAGTCTCCCGCCTGTCCAGAGCCACCAGAGCTGCCAGTCTGTCATGAGCCACCAGATTCGCTAGTCTGCAAGGAGCCGCCAGAGCCGCCAGTCTGCAAGGAGCCGCCAGAACCGCCAGTCTGCAAGGAGCCACCAGTCTGCAAGAAGCCACCAGAGCCGCCAGTCTGCAAGGAACCGCCAGAGCCGCCAGTCTGCAAGGAGCCGCCAGAGCCGCCAGTCTGCAAGGAGCCGCCAGAGCCGCCAGTCTGCAAGGAATAATAATAATATTTGCACATGATTATTTCAAAATTCTTCAAGCTCTGTCAAGTTGGTTGTTGATCATTGCTAGACAGCCATTTTCAAGTCTTGCCATAGATTTTAAAGCCAATCTTAGTCAAAACTGTAACTAGGCCACTAAGGAACATTCAATGTCATCTTGGGAAGCACTTCAGGTTTATATTTGGCCTTGTGTTTTAGGTTGTTATCCTGATGAAAGCTGAATTTGTCTCCAGTATCTGTTGGAAAGCAGACTGAACCAGGTTTTCCTCCACTATTTTGCCTGTCCTTAGCTCTATTACGTTTATTTATTTATTTTTTCAACTCCCTAATTTGTGCCGTTGACAAGCCATCACCATGCTTGAAAATATGAAGAGTGGTGCTTAGTAATGTGTTGTGTTGGATTAGCCCCAAAAATAACACTTTGTATTCAGAACTTGAAGTTAATTTCTCTATCATATTTTTTGCAGTTTTACTTTAGTGCCTTATTGCAAACAGGATGCATGGAATATTTTTATTCTGTACTCGCTTCCTTCTTTTTACTCTGTCATTTAGGTTAGTATTGTGGAGTTATTACAATGTTGTTGATCCACCCTCAGTTTTCTCCTATCACTAGTCATTAAACTCTGTAACTGTTATAAAGTCACCGTTGGCCTCATGGTGAAATCCCTGAGTGGTTTCCTTCCTTTCCGGCAACTGAGTTAGGAAGGACCAGTGGCAACCCGTCTTTCAGGCCTCTGCACCACCTGTTTTTGAACCCCACATTAATACGTGTCACATATCAGTTTGCAAACAAGGTAAAAAATAATATATATCATTGAGGTAATAAAGCCGCATACAAACATGGTCTATTTTTTGTTTTTTTGAGTATGGTAGCTCCAAAATGCAGGTGTTTCAGCTTAGCTCAGTGCTTTCTGTGGTGGGGAAAGCTAGCAGAAAATACGGAGCGATGCGAATTTATTGTGTTCTGTCGCTCATGGGGACTTTACTTCACTGCCAAGTGTAAGAGCAGACCTTGAAAATGCCGGCCCTTCAGTTACTGCCATATAAGTGTCCATCCAAGAAGGCTCAAGGTCATTGGCCACAGATAGAATGTGGTCAAATCACATTATATGTAGAGTAGCTTTGATTGGACTGATGTCAACATCATACTTTCACAATCTTTTCTAGCAGTCACCATCATGAATCAAGTCGACAATCTACTGGCACATCCTTTTTAATCATTGTCATATGAAGATAAATAATTAAGAGAAATTATAGATAAAACATATCTCTGCTCATCGGCCATTGGACATAAACATTACACAAAAAGTTGGAAATCGTAAATTCAGTAACAGTGGCTGTGTGGGATAAAGGGGCTCATTTCCAAGTTTAAAATGATAAACATTCATCATTGTCAATGAAGCATGATTTGTGCCGTGCTCAAAACAACTGTTAACTCGGAGGACAGCCGCACCACCTCTCTCTTAGTGAGCCGAGCACAACAATGTGAGTCCAAAAATGTATTGTATGCTGCTTCATAAATAATGTAATATGCCAGGGAGATATGTATACTGTAGCTAAGTAATACTAAGTGTATGTTGTGTAGTGAAAAGATTTGGCATGGTTCCTCAGATCCTAAAAAGGTTTTACAGCTGCACCATCGAGAGCATCCTGACGGGTTGCATCACTGCCTGGAATGGCAACTGCTCGGCCTCCGATCGCAAGGCACTACAGAGTGTAGTGTGTACGGTCCTCTATATATAGGACCTCTGATGTCAGGCAGTGTCAGAGGAAGGACCTAAAAATTGTCAAGACTCCAGCCACATTAGTCATAGACTGATCTCTCTGGTACTGCACGGCAAGCGGTACCGGAGCGCCAAGTCTAGGTACAAGAGGCTTCTATCCAGCTTCTACCCCCAAGTCATAAGACTCCTGAACAGCTAATCAAATGGCTACTCAGACTATTTGCATTGCCCCACCCCCCACCCTCTTCTACGGTGCTGCTACTCTCTGTTATTATCTATGCATAGTCACATTAATAACTCTACTTACACGTACATATTACCTCAATTACCTCGACAACAGTGCCCCTGCACATTGACTCTGTACCAGTACCCCCTGTATATAACCCCACTATTGTTATATACTGCTGCTCTTTTATTATTTGTTTGTCTTATCTCTTACTTTTTTGTCTATTTTCTTAAAACTGTGTTGTTGGTTAAGGGCTTGTAAGTAAGCATTTCACTGTAAGGTCTACACCTGTTGTATTCGGAGCGTGTGACAAATAACATTTGATTTGATTTGATTTAGTAAGCTGTTAGTAGCCCATGTGCATCACCCTAATAATTTGGTCTATATACCCTTCTTTAATTTTGCCTACTGTTCTACTGTAGCCTATAACCTATTTCAGAGAAATGTAATCATTGAATATTGTAAGAGATTTCATTGTCTGCTTATATGCCCCCTTTATTTATCCTACTGTTCTAACTTGGTGTACAGGGAGAGCACTGTAAGAACGGCCCATGTTCTGAATTCTGTTGCTGTACATTTCAAAAGTGCTAAACAAATAGCTATATTGACTAGCTAGCTCATTGTCTTAATCGAAATTACGGACTGTCTCTTGTCCGCTTGTCATCTCCTTATGCCATAGTTTGCACATCTGACCTGTCATTTGACACCACATTTGTTTCAGCAAGTCAGCCATGTCAGCTATGTTTTTTTAAAGACAGTAATGAGGCTGAATGAACTGTTTCGCTGTCCCAAATGTTGGGACTCTGCTGTTGGGACAGCTTTATGTAGGCCCTAACAGTTTATGGGCACCGTTTGTCACCGTTATAGTGCAATGAATGTATTGTCTAGTGTTGTGTTGTGTTGTGTTGTGTTGTGTCGTGGCTTTGCATCTCTCTTTTTATTTTTTTTCCCCTTCCATGATTTACATGCTAAAATCACCCCCGGGAAGGACGCCTGTATCTTTGTAGGGACTGGGTGTATTGATACACCGTGTAAGGAAGGACGCCTGTATCTTTGTAGGGACTGGGTGTATTGATACACCGTGTAAGGAAGGACGCCTGTATCTTTGTAGGGACTGGGTGTATTGATACACCGTGTAAGGAAGGACGCCTGTATCTTTGTAGGGACTGGGTGTATTGATACACCGTGTAAGGAAGGACGCCTGTATCTTTGTAGGGACTGGGTGTATTGATACACCGTGTAAGGAAGGACGCCTGTATCTTTGTAGGGACTGGGTGTATTGATACACCGTGTAAGGAAGGACGCCTGTATCTTTGTAGGGACTGGGTGTATTGATACACCGTGTAAGGAAGGACGCCTGTATCTTTGTAGGGACTGGGTGTATTGATACACCGTGTAAGGAAGGACGCCTGTATCTTTGTAGGGACTGGGTGTATTGATACACCGTGTAAGGAAGGACGCCTGTATCTTTGTAGGGACTGGGTGTATTGATACACCGTGTAAGGAAGGACGCCTGTATCTTTGTAGGGACTGGGTGTATTGATACACCGTGTAAGGAAGGACGCCTGTATCTTTGTAGGGACTGGGTGTATTGATACACCGTGTAAGGAAGGACACCTGTATCTTTGTAGGGACTGGGTGTATTGATACACCGTGTAAGGAAGGACGCCTGTATCTTTGTAGGGACTGGGTGTATTGATACACCGTGTAAGGAAGGACGCCTGTATCTTTGTAGGGACTGGGTGTATTGATACACCGTGTAAGGAAGGACGCCTGTATCTTTGTGTTTAACACTATTTTATTAACACTAATCATGTTTAACACTATTATTGCACACAGAGTGAGTCCATGCAACTTATTATGTGACTCAATAAGCACATTTTTACTCCTGAACTTATTTAGGCGTGACATAACAAAATGGTTAAATAATTAATGACTCAAGTGTCACACCCTGATCTGGTTCACCTGTCCTTGTGATAGTCTCCACCCCCTTCAGGTGTCGCATATTATCCCCGGTGTATATATCCCTGTGTTTCCTGTCTCTCTGTTCGTCTTGTTTGCTAAGTCAACCAGTGGTTTTCCTTGCTCCTATTTTTTCCAGTCTCTGTTTGTTTCTAGTCATCCTGGTTTTGACCTTTGCCTGTCCTGACTCCGAACCCGCCTGCCGGACCACTCTGCCTGTTCTGACTACCAGCCTGCCTATGCCCTTGTACTGTTTTATTGGACTCGGATCTGGTTTCTGACCCCTGCCTGGCCTGACCTCGAGACTGACTATCGTCTGGTACTGTTTGGACTGACCTGGTCTATGAACTCTCACCTGTACCAGACCTGCCTTTACCTACTCCCTTTGCTATAATAAATATCGGAGCTCTACCATCCTCCTCCTTTGTCTGCATTTGGGTCTCACCTTGTGCCCTTATGTCAAGACATTTCAGCTATTCATTTTTTAAATTAATTTGTAATCATTTAAAAAAACATGATTCCTCTTTGACATTATGGGGTTAATCTAAATGTAATCCATGTTAAATTCAGGCTGTAACACAACTAAATGTGGAAAAAGTCAAAGTGTGTGAATAATTACTGAAGGTACTGTTATTTTCTACATACTGTCACGCCCTGGTCTATATTTATTATGTTTATCTTCATTTATTGGGTCAGGCCAGGGTGTGACATGGGTTTATTTGTGGTGTGTTTCGTCTTGGGGTTGTGTGGGGTGTATAGCATAGTCATTGGCTGCCTGAGGCGGTTCTCAATCAGAGTCAGGTGATTATCGTTGTCTCTGATTGGGAACCATATTTAGGCAGCCATATTCTTTGTGTGTTTCGTGGGTGATTGTCCTTAGTGTCCTTGTTCCTGTCTCTGTGTTAGTTTACACAAGTATAGGCTGTTTCTGTTTTCATTACGTTCATAACGTTCTTGTTTTTGTAGTATTTGTATTTAGATTTGTGTTACGTTTTTTGATGAAACATGGATCGCAATCTACACGCTGCATTTTGATCCGACTCTCCTTCGCCTACAGAAAACCGTTACACATACTTGATATCTTGTTTTAGCTGTTTAAGTTTACAACAACAAAAAAGACACAAGGAAGCAAGCATGTCAGAACGCACCCAAAATAAACACACACGGACACACACACAAGCACATGCATGCAGGCACACATAAACAGACACATACATACAGTGCATTCGGAAAGTGTTCAGACCCCTTGACTTTTCCCACATTTTGTTACGTTACAGCCTTATTATAAAATGGATTCAATCGTTTTTTTCCCTCATCAATCTACACACAACACCCCATAATGACAAAGTAAAAACATTTTTTTAGACATTTTTGCAACATTACATTTACATATGTATTCAGACCCATTAATCAGTACCTTGTTGAAGCACCTTTGGCACTCGATTCTTCTTGGGTATGACGCTAGAAGCTTGGCACACCTGTATTTGGGGAGTTTCTCACGTTTTTCTCTGCAGATCCTCTCAAGGTCCGTCAGGTTGGATGGGGAGCGTCGCTGCACAGCTATTTCCAGGTCTCTCCAGAGATGTTAGATCGGATTCAAGCATAGGCTCTGGCTGTGCGACTCAAGGACATTCAGAGACTTGTCCTGAAGCCACTCCTGGGTTGTCTTGGCTGTGTGCTTAGGGTCGTTGTCCTGCTGGAAGGTGAATCTTCTGATGTTCTGAGCACTGGATCAGGTTTTCATCAAGGATCTCTCCTTACTTTGCTCTGTTCATCTTTCCCTCATTCTTGAATGGTCTTCCCGTCCCTGTCACTGAAAAACATCCACACAGCATGATGCTGCCACCACCATGCTTCACCGTAGGGATGGTGCCAGGTTTCCTCTAGATGTTTGGCAACCAGGCCAAAGAGTTCCATCTTGGTTTCATCAGACCAAAGACTCTTGTTTCTCATGGTCTGCAAGTCCTTTAAGTGCCTTTTGGCAAACTCCAAGTGGGCTGTCATGTGCCTTTTACTGAGGAGTGGCTTCCATCTGGCCACTCTACCATAAAGGCCTGATTGTTGGAGTGCTGCAGAGAAGGTTTTCCTTCTGGAAGTTTCTCCCATCTCCACAGAGGAACTCTCCTAAAGAAAATGTTACTTTTTACTCCATACATTGTCCCTGGCACCCAAAAGTACTCATTACATTTTTTTATACTTAGCAAGACAATAAAATAGTCTAATTCACACACTTAACAAGAGAACATCCCTGGTTATACCTACTACCTCTGATCTGACTCACCAAACACATGCTTCGTTTATAAATGATGTCTGAGTGTTGTAGTGTGCCCCTGGCTATCCTTAATATGTAAAACAAGAACATGGTGCCATCTGACTTGCGGATTTTGAAATTATTTATACTTTTACTTTTACTTTTGATACTTAAGTATATTTTAGCAATTACATTTACTTTTGCTACTTAAGTATATTTAAAACCAAATACCTTTAGACTTTTACTCAAGTATGATTTTACTGGGTGACTTTCACTTTTACTTGAGTCATTTTCTATGAAGGTATCTTTACTTTTACTCAAGTATGACAATTGGGTATGTTTCCACCACTGCAGGTGTGTGCCTTTCCAAATCATGTCCAATTAATTGAATTTATCACAGGTGGAGACCAATCAAGTTGTAGAAACATCTCAAGGATGATCAATGGAAACAGGATGCACCTGAGCTCAATTTCGAGTCTCATCGCAAATGGTCTGAATACTCATGTAAATAAGGTATTGATTTTTTTGATTTTTGATTTATCAATAATTTATCAACACCTGTTTTTACTTTCTGATTATGGGGGATGTGTGTGGATTGATGAGGAAAAATAATGACGTAATCAATTTAAAAAATAAGGCTGTTGCGTAGCAAAATGTGGAAAAAGGGAAAGGGGTCGGAATACTTTCCCAATGCAATGTCTACACACATGCACGCACACACACACTGGCATGCACACACACACTGGCATGCACACACACACACACTGGCATGCACACACACACTGGCATGCACACACACACATGCACGCACACACACACTGGCATGCACACACACACATGCACGCACACACACACTGGCATGCACGCACACACACACTGGCATGCACACACACACTGGCATGCACACACACACATGCACGCACACACACACTGGCATGCACACACACACATGCACGCACACACACACTGGCATGCACACACACACATGCACGCACACACACACTGGCATGCACACACACACATACAAACACACACACACACATACAAACACACACACACACTGGCATGCACACACACATACACGCACACACACACTGGCATGCACACACACACATGCAAACACACACACACACACTGGCATGCACACACACACATACACGCACACACACACTGGCATGCACACACACACATACAAACACACACACACACTGGCATGCACACACACACATGCAAACACACACACACACTGGCATGCACACACACACATGCAAACACACACACACACTGGCATGCACACACACACATACAAACACACACACACACACTGGCATGCACACACACACATGCAAACACACACACACACTGGCATGCACACACACACATGCAAACACACACACACACTGGCATGCACACACACACATGCAAACACACACACACACTGGCATGCACACACACACATGCATGCACACACACACTGGCATGCACACACACACATGCATGCACACACACACTGGCATGCACACACACACATGCAAACACACACACACACTGGCATGCACACACACACACATGCAAACACACACACTGGCATGCACACACACACACATGCGAACACACACACACATGCATGCACACACACACTGACATGCACACACACACATGCAAACACACACACACACTGGCATGCACACACACACATGCAAACACACACACACACTGGCATGCACACACACACATGCACGCACACACACACTGGCATGCACACACACACATACAAACACACACACACACTCCGCCTGGAGGATTTTAATTTGAGATGCATACTCGTGTCTGAATTAATAATATTAAAAGTCTTATCATGAATCAGCAGACAGAGGAGACACCTCAGCTGGGTGACAGAGAGCGCGAGAGAGAGAGACGGATGGAGGGAGGGATGGAGAGATGGAGGGATGGCGAAATGGAGGGATGGAGGAGAGAGGACAGAGGAGGCTCACCTCAGCAGGGTGACAGAGAGAGAGGGAGGAGAGAGGGATAGAGGGAGAGGGTGATGGAGAGATGTAGGGATGGAGGAGAGAGGACAGAGGAGACACCTCTGCTGGGACTCACAAAGAGAGGAGAGAGGAATCGAGGAGAGAGAGTGGGAAGAGAGAGAGTGGGAAGAGAGAGAGTGGGAAGAGAGAGAGTGGGAAGAGAGAGAGTGGGAAGAGAGAGAGTGGGAAGAGAGAGAGTGGGAAGAGAGAGAGTGGGAAGAGAGAGAGTGGGAAGAGAGAGAGTGGGAAGAGAGAGAGTGGGAAGAGAGAGAGTGGGAAGAGAGAGAGTGAGACACCAAAGGCGTCCGCATGCTTCCCAGACGAAACAGTTCAGTAGAGATGGTGCATGTATTATGATGATATTTTGTGACGCTTTTGTTCATTTTGGACTTCGTGGATGGTTTTTTCGGGCACACATTTTTTTCTGGCAAGCCGATGTCGGGAGCGAAGTCTACGCTCCTTCGTCGGTGATTGGTCAACAGTAGGGATTCTTCAATTAAGTCGTTGATGTCATTCAATAAGAGACGACTCGTTTTCATGCACATTTTTTCATATAAATATACTGAACCAAGCATCTTAGTTAGATATAAAATTGCGAGACTAAGATCTCTTCGGCAAAAACATCAAACTTTAATGACAGATTTCTTGAGTTATCTTAGATTCATACGGACTATTTTTGAAAAGTGTATACTGGCTATGGCATCTCAAAATGGACAAACAGTACTATCGCCGCTAATATCTCGTTTTTCAAGAGAAGGTCTTTTAAAGGAGTATGCGAGCACACAGTATGGCTAGCCGAGTCTGGCTAGGCGCCAGCCGAACTGAAGCTCGCTGACGCCTTTAGGGAAGAGGGAGAGGATGAGAGATGAGAGAAAGAGTGAGGGATGGAAGAGAACAGAGGCATACATGGATGGGGAATAAAAGAGAGCCCTGTGGCCAACTCATAACCCCACACATAAAAACCCCATGTGGTTCTGTCTTTGTCCGGGTAGACAGTTACAGACAGTAGCCTGTACTCCTCCATACACAGTAGCCTCCTCTCCCAGCCACATAACAGACATCCAGAGGTCAGGAGGACAAGTGAAGAGAGAGAGACTACAAAGGCAGCAAGTCCCCTTATAAGTCTTTCTGGGAGATGAGGCCTAAGTCATCTGCAATCTACAGTGAATGTCTGTCTGGCTGAATGGAACGCTGTGGTGTGTCTGTTGTGGTGGTGGGGTGTGTGTGTGTGTGTGTGTGTGTGTGTGTGTGTGTGTGTGTGTGTGTGTGTGTGTGTGTGTGTGTGTGTGTGTGTGTGTGTGTGTGTGTGTGTGTGTGTGTGTGTGTGTGTGTGTGTGTGTGTGTGTTTGAGTGTGTGTGTGTTTGAGTGTGTGTGTCTCGTGTGTGTCCCGTGTTTATATGTATGTGTGTGTGTCTCCGTACCGTGATAAAGGCTGACAAGCCTGTGTGTGCATTATTGATTCTCTGATGTGAAAGTCTGATTCATGGCCTCAGGGCTGGATTAACCTGCAGACAGCACACCTCAACATGCACACTGTCTCACTGTCCCAACCAGCCATTCAGATGCAGATTGGAAGTGAACCTCTTTACAGTCATTGTCTGATTCACTCTCATTCAACCCAAATTCTCATTCCTCACAAGGGTACATCATTGACTTATAGTGTGTGTGTGTGTGTGTGTGTGTGTGTGTGTGTGTGTGTGTGTGTGTGTGTGTGTGTGTGTGTGTGTGTGTGTGTGTGTGTGTGTGTGTGTGTGTGTGTGTGTGTGTGTGTGTGTGTGTGTGTGTGTGTGTGTGTGCCAGTCCAAGTGGAGCCATCCTCACAGAGGGACTCACTGCATCTGCACTGCCATACTGTGCTATACACACACACACACACACACACAAACACACCTAATCCACTCTTTATCTCTACCGCTGTGTGTTAGAGAGAAAGGGAGAGCGAAAGAGAGTAAACAGTGTCTGTTCTTCACCTGACAAGATGGCTGATCACGATGCAGATGATGGTGGAAGATGGCGGCTGTTTCGTCTCACAATATTTCCTCACCTCTTGACTTCTCCTCCAATCACTATTATTGTTTTATCTATTCATTTTTATTAAATCTATAGAACAGGGAAAGTGCACATCAATTGACACTGCTGACGGGAGGATGGCTCCCAATAATTGCTGGAACGGATTAATGGAATGGCATCAAACACCTGGAAACCATGTGTTTGATGTATTTGTTACCATTCCACTGATTCCGCTCCAGTCATTACCACGAGTCCGTCCTGCTCAAATAAGGTGCCATCAACCTCCTGTGATGCATATTTATTTCAATATTTCAGTTTTCACATCAATGTCAAAGTGCAGGAGTTAGGTAACCGTTATAATATACCAGAATCCAGTTAAATCAATCCACAATCCATTCTGCCAAATATGCTTCAAAATCTTGTTGGCACAGTGCAGTGCAGTAGAGGGTATGTCTAAACAGAGTGTATAATGTGGGATGGTTCTCGAACTGTTCTCCTGGAAATGTGGAGACTGACGTGTAGTCGCTGAGAGCTAAGGTGATGGATCTATTCTGACAGAGACGGTGACAGCGCAGTGACAGTCTCTCTCTCTCTCTCTCTGTCTGTCTCTCTCTGTCTCTCTCTCTGTCTCTCTCTCTCTCTCTCTCTCTCTCTGTATCCTATTAACATTACGTTAGAGCATCCTTCACAGAATTGAGAATTGAGTTATTTGGAGGTGTACCTGTGGATGTATTTCAAGGCCTACCATCAAACTCAGTGCCTCTTTGCTTGACATCATGGGAAAATCAAAAGAAATCAGCCAAGACCTAAAAAAAAAATTGGAGACCTTCACAAGTTGGTTCATGCTTGAGAGCAATTTCCAAAAGCCTGAAGGTACCACGTTCATCTGTACAAACAATAGTACGCAAGTATAACCACCATGGAACCACTCTGCCGTCATACCGCTCAGGAAGGAGGTACGTTCTGTCTCCTCGAGATGAATCAACTTTTGTGCGAAAAGTGCAAATCAATCCCAGAACAACAGCAAAGGACCTTGTGAAGATGCTGGAGGAAACGGGTTCAAAGATATCTATGTCCACAGTAAAATGAGTCCTATATCAACATAACCTGAAAGGCCGCTCAGCAAGGAAGAAGCCACTGCTCCAAAACCTCCATAAAAAAGCCAGACTACGGTTTGCAATTGCACATGGGGACAAAGATTTTGAGAAATGTCCTCTGGTCTGATGAAACAAAAATAGAACTGTTTGGCCATAATGACCATTGTTATGTTTGGAGGAATAATGGGGAGGATTGCAAGCTGAAGAACACCATCCCAACCGTGAAGCATGGGGGTGGCAGCATCATGTTGTGGGGGTGCTTTGCTGCAGGAGGGACTGGTGCATTTCACAAAATGGATGGCATCATGAGGTAGGAAAATTATGTGGATATATTGAAGCAACATCTCAAGACATAGGTCAGGAAGTTAAAGCTTGGTCGAAAATGGGTCTTCCAAATGGACAATGACCCCAAGCATACTTCCAAAGTTGTGGCAAACTGGCTTAAGGACAATAAAGTCAAGGTATTTCCGAGGCCATCACAAAGCCCTGACCTCAATTCTATAGAATATATGTGGGCAGAAAAGCGTGTGTGAGCAAGGAGGCCTACAAACCTGACTCAGTTACACCAGCTGTGTCAGGAGGAATGGGTCAATATTCACCCAACTTATTGAGGGAAGCTTGTGGAAGGCTACCCGAAACGTTTGACCCAAGTTAAACAATTTAAAGGCATTGCTACCAAATACTAATTAAGTGTATGTAAACTTCTGACCCACTGGGAAAGTGATGAAAGAAATAAAAGCTGAAATAAATAATTCTCTCTACTATTATTCTGACATTTCACAATCTTAAAATAAAGTGGTGATCCTAACTGACCTAAGACAGGGAATTTTAACTTGGATGAAATGTCAGGAATTGTGAAAACTGAGTTTAAATGTATTTGGCTAAGGTGTATGTAAATGTCCGACTTCAACTGTATAGGTGTGTATACATCTGTGTATTTGATGTTCGATTTGAGCAGATGCCACAGATGCCATTAACATGTGGACACACTTATCATGACGACCATTGTTGTGACCACGAGGACCCATACAGGTCTCTTGTGATTGGCTACTGAGAGACAGTGATAACACTGTATGTTTGCTTGGCTGTGAACAGCATGACTTCCTCTGAGCAGTGCATTATGGGACGTTGGCATGGTCGTGGTGTGTTGTGTCAGACCCTGGGATAGAGATGATGGTGTCTCTCCAACATCAAAGCAGCTTCTCGTTGTTTTATAACAGTGTGAACGTGGGCGGCCGGTGTGTGTTTGTGTGCGCCGTGGAGGTCAACTCAGATGGAAGCTGCTTCATATATGTGGGACAAATGCCTTCAGCTAGTGCTAGCATGGAGTGAATAATAATTATCTATTCATGATACTGTTCAAAGTTCTCTGTCTCTCATTCCCTCTCTCTCTCTCTCTCTCTCTCTCTCTCCCTCTCTCTCTGTCTCCCTGTCTCTCTCTCTCGCTCTCTCTCACACCACCTCTCTCTCCTTCTCCATCTCTTTCTCTCTCTTTCAATTCAATTCCATTATCCCTCTCTCCCTCGCTCTCTTTCTCTCTCTCCTTTCTCTCCTTTTCTCTCATTTTCTCTCTCTCTCTCTCACACAAACACACTCTCACACTCCCTTTTCTCTCTCTTACTCCCTCTCTCTTTTCTCTCTCTCTCTCTCTCACACTCTCTCTCTCTCTCTCTCTTTCTCTCTCTCTCTTTTGATTCAATTCAATTCAATTATTTCTCTCTCGCTCTCTCTCCCTCTCTCTCTCTCTCTAAATTATGTGCAAATAGTTAAAGTACAAAAGGGAAAATAAATAAACACAAGTATATTGTATTTACAATGGTGTTTGGCATTCACTAATTAGCAGGTATCTGCTTAATTCTGCTCTGCAAGCATTATTTGGTGTTTTACGTTGCACACGGAGGATTCTAGTAGGGTGAGGCCGAGTGCTACAGACTGTTCTAGTGCCCTCACCAATTTGTTGATATATTTGTTGAAGAGATTGGACGTTAAGCTGCATCCCTGTCTCACCCACCGGCCCTGTGGAAAGAAATGTGTGTTTCCTTTGCCAATTTTAACCTCACTCTTGTTATTTGTGTCCACGGATTTTATAATGTCGTATGTTTTTCCCCTAACACCACTTTCCATCAATTTGTATAGCAGGCCCTCGTGCCAAGTCGAAAGCTTTTTGAAATCGACAAAGCATGAGAAGAATTTGCCTTTGTTATGGTTTGTTTGTCAATTAGGGTGTGCAGGGTGAATATGTGGTCTGTTGTACAGTAATTTGTTAAAAAGCCAATTTGACATTTGTTCAGTACATTGTTTTCGCTGAGGAAATGTACAAGGCTGCTGTTAATGATAATGCAGAGGATTTTCCCAAGGTTGCTGTTGACGCACATCCCACTGCAGTTATTGGGGTCAAATTTGTCTCCAGTTTTGTGGATTGGGGTGATCAGTCCTTGGGGAATATGCCAGAACTGAGGATGATGTTAAAGAGTTTAAGTATAGCCAATTGGAATTTGTGGTCTGTATAATTTCATTTAGGATACCATCAACCCCACAGGCCTTTTTGGGTTGGAGAGTTTGTATTTTGTCCTGTAGTTCATTCAATATAATTGCAGAATCCAGTGGGTTCTGGTAGTCTTTAATAGTTGATTCTAAGATTTGTATTTGATCACGTCAATGTTTTTGCTGTTTGTTCTTTGTTATTGAGACAAACAGATTGGAGAACTGGTTAATCCATACATCTTCATTTTGGATAGATAACTCTTTGTGTTGTTGTTTGTTGAGAGTTTTCAAATTTTCCCAGAAGTGGTTAGATTCTATGGATTCTTCAATTACATTGAGCTGATTTCTGACACTTTGTTTTAGTGAATCACCATAGTGAAGGCGTAGCCTCAGGTTTTCTGGGTCTCTGTTTTTGTTTGGATAGGTTTCTCCATTTCTTTCTTAGATTTTTGCATTGTTCATCAAACCATTTGTCATTGTTGTTAATTTTCTTAGGTTGTCTGTGTCACGCTCTGCACATAGAGAGGCTTTTTATTCTCTATTTTGGTTAGGCCAGGGTGTGACTAGGGTGGGCGTTCTATGTTCTTTTTTCTATGTTTTTGTATTTCTTTGTTTTTGGCCGGGTATGGTTCTCAATCAGGGACAGCTGTCTGTCGTTGTCTCTGATTGAGAACCATACTTAGGCAGCCTGTTTTCCCACTATGGGTTGTGGGTAGTTGTTTTCTGTGTTTCACCATACAGAACTGTTTCGATTTTCATTGTGTCACTTTGATTATTTTGTATTTCAAGGTTCAGTTATATTTCATTAAAATGGACACTTACCACGCTGCGTTTTGGTCCGATCTTTCCTGCTTCTCATCAGATGAAGAAGATCGTTACAGTCTGCTTGAAATGTTTAGATTTGCTAGGGAAGCTGAGAAGTCAAATATACTGTTTAGGTTTTCTACTGCCAAGTTTACACCTTCACTATTACAGTTTAGCATTTTGTCCAGGAAATTGTCTAGAAGGGAGGACATTTGTTGTCTAGTTGTTTTTTGGTAGATTTCCACACTACTTTCCTTTCTTAATATTATTTAGTTCCTTTGGCTTTTATGCCTCATGATTGAGCAAAGTTCTGTTCAAGTAGAGTGTGATTTTGCTGTGATCTGATAGGGATGTCAGTGGGCTGACTGTGAACGCTCTAAGAGACACTGGGTTGAGGTCAGTGATAAAGTAGTCTACGCAGTCTACCACTGACTATGTACATACCTAGTGTCCCGACAGAGCTGCAGGAGTTGTGACCCATTTTGTTGGTTATGTTTTCGTAGTTGTGGCATATGGGGGAGGGAATGCTGTCACCTCCAGGTAGGTGTTTGTCCCCCTGTGTTCTGAGGGTGTCAGGTTCTTGTCCAGTTCTGTTATTTAGGTTGCTACAGACTAGTACATGTCCTTGGGCCTGGATATTGTTGATCTCCCCTTCTAGGATGGAGAAGCTGTCATCGTTAAAGTATGGGATTCTATTGGGGGGGATATAGGTAGTACACATGAGGACATTTCTCTCTGTTGAGATCATTTCCTTTTTAATTTCTAGCCAGATGTCAAATGTTCCTGTTTTGACTCATTTAATAGAGTGGATTATGTCTGCTCTATACCAAATTAGCATACCCCCTGAGTCTCTTCCCTGTTTCACACCTGGTAGTTTGGTGGATTGTACTACCAGCTCTCTGTACCCTAGAGGGCAACCAGTGTTTCTGACTCCTTTATACCATGTTTCTTGTAGGATGACAATGTCTGTATTTCCTGCTCTTTAGGCCAAAGGTAGATGACCTCTGTCCTTGTATATTCCAGGATGAGATAGTACTCTCTCTCTCTCTCTCTCTCTCTCCCTCCCTCCCTCTCTTACCCCCTCTTGTTCTCTCTACTTTTGAAGTAAGTGAGCGTCTGTTGTTTTTTCTTTGCAACAATTCTAACTTCCATTGGTTTCAATGAAAACCACAGCAACCCCACACTGGAGAAAGTCCCATGTGTTTCAATCATCTAGGCCGCTCCGCATTGCTCTTTCTTTTTGATCAGCGGCTGAGCTGTGTGTGTGTGTGTTTCCGTGAGTGTGTGCGTGTGTATATATGTGTGTGTCAGTAAGATGTGGTGGAAAGTGGATCATTGGATCCCTGAGGATCTCCATTTATGCCTGCCACCAGCCGAGAAGAAGGAACTTAATTAAGACTGTTAAAATGCCCAAATTCCCTCTTTTATCCACCCCCTCCCTCTCTTCCCTCTCTTGGTCTATCCCTCCCTCCATCCCTCAATCCAACACACCCTCCCTGCCTCTCACATCCACCTCCTCTTTCTCTTCCCACACCATCCCTCCCTGCCTCCCTACCCTGCTCTTTCCCCATCCCCATCATCCTAGTCTGAGCTCTGATCTAGCAATGGATTAAACATCTCATTCCCCAGTACACCATGTGATGGAAGACTATGCCACCACACACACACACACACTCTCACTCACTCACTCACTCACTCACTCACTCACTCTCACACACACATCACCACCACCGCTAGCTACTGACTGATAATCTTAAAGACTAATTAGTGTTTGTTACAAACCAGAAATTCAGAGTGTCTACATGATGGAGACAGATTAGTATGTCTTGTTGAATTCTGGGTAAACCTTGAACATTGCTATACTAGAGACATCATAGATCAGAAGTATGGTATCTGAGGGATGATAGAGAATGGTTTTTACATCAGAAGTTAATGGTTATCTGTAGGAGTTAGATGGCTTTGGGAATGTGTAGGGGAGATGGGTGGAGACCTTAGAACATAACAATGTCACTGAGGGAGAGAGGGTGATGTATAACATTTACATTATACAGAATATGTTATTGTTAGCCATCAGGGATCCTCTGGGAGGAGAAGAGACACGGTCTGGTATCAATAACCATGACAGCCTTGAGTTGGGGAGGAGTGAGCACTTTGGGGTCAAGGTCAGGTAAGATGAAGTGAGGAAGAACAGATGTAACTAAGGTTCTGTCTAGCAACAGAGATGCATTGGCTGTTCAGATATGGAGGAGGAGACTCAGCCTCGGAGGAAGTGTTAAATATCAGGGCTTGTGTGAAATGTGATGTCTGAATACAGCTGTGTTGACCCTTTGGGAAGAATTAAACTTGGCTAAGCTTCTCTAGTGTCCATGAGTTACTTACTCTGAAAAATAAGAACCTAACAGTTGGCGTTGTTGGCAAGATTCACCACGTTTTTTAATCAAACCAAAGAGTCCAGATCAATGGAACAGGAGCCAGCACAACAAATAAGGTAGGCAAGTTCCTACACCTGTTACCACTCATTTTGACATTTTGGGGAGATGAGAATCACAGGCTGAATAAGTATAGAATACTCAGGCAGCCTGAGTTTATTCAAACAGCCCATTGTGTTATGACCGGTCATAGATTTATGGTATAGGTAAGCCAGAACAGGTTGGTACCTGTCACACCCTGACCATAGTTTATTTGTATTTTTCTATGTTTTGGTTGGTCAGGGTGTGATCTGAGTGGGCATTCTATGTTGGATGTCTTGTTTGTCTATTTCTATGTTTGGCCTTATATGGTTCTCAATCAGAGGCAGGTGTTAGTCATTGTCTCTGATTGGGAACCATATTTAGGTAGCCTGGGTTTCACTGTGTGTTTGTGGGTGATTGTTCCTGTCTCTGTGTTTTGCACCAGATAGGGCTGTTTTCGTTTTTTGTACGTTTTTTATTTTGTTAGTTTAATAGTGTATAGTTCTTTATTATATTATATTATTTATAATAAAATGAAAAACAACTACGCTGCATTTTGGTTCGCTCCTCCTTCCCACAACGAAAGCCGTGACAGTACCTGTTTTGAGGATAAGTCCTAGGAGGTAAATCCCGAGTGGGTTAGTTCCTGTGACTACTATAAGAATAGGGTGAGGTCCGCAAGGTAAGTCTGAGCAGTTTAGAATCTGCAAAAGGTAAGTCCTAGGGGTTAAATCCCGGGCAGGGTTGGTTGCCTGTATAATCTATAACGGGGTAAGAGCCCAGGCAAAGTGGCCGTGAGGCAGCGAGATGTGTGAGTGTGTATGAATGTTTGGACAATATTAGTAGCAAGAAAGAGAAAAGTTGGTTCAAAGTTGGTTCAAGCCTGTTGGGATAGATTATGTGAATCGATAAACAATATTATAAACCAGCACTAAAAGGGTACAAAAGTGTCCAAATTATTAATAGGCTAGACTGTTATTACTTAACTTTGTTGGGGTGGGGTGACGCCGAATCAATAACACTGAAATAGCTTCTAGAGACCAGGATACTCCTG